>NC_061092.1:17416217-17461217 GCF_015104395.2 Macrobrachium nipponense
GAAGCTGATGGCCGTTTATAGAAGTGTCTAGCTGCCTAGCACTTTCAAAAAACTTATACATTCATGTGGGATGCTGAGCATATTGATTCATCTATCTATGAGTTGCACACACATACACACACACACACACACACACACACACACCAGAGATTTTTCATGTTAATGGCGAATCAGTAAATAAAAACACTACTTTTTTTATTTCTTTCGCTTTCATTCCCAGATTTTGCAGTTCATTATTTTGTGTGTCATTACAGGCATCCTCAGTTTGTATCCTTCAGTGATTAAAAGGATGCTGCTAAATGCATCACGCACACCAACACAACCAAAAATAAAACCGAAAATTGTATTTACTTTTTCATCAATCAAAATCGCCTTGAAATAGGAAGCCAAAATATAAATGAAACCACCTAAACTCAAACCTAAAACAGCTTTCACTTCTTCACTATAGATGGCAAAAGCAACTTGAAACTAGTAAAAATTAACTTCGCTGTTACCCTCTTTCTTACCAAACCGACAGATTATGACAGGTGTTTATTAGGTATAAGAAAAAATATTCATTTAAAATATAAAAATCGATCATTTTTTTGCCATATAACCTACAGCGTCATTCTTTAAGTTAACATTTTATTCCAGGGTACTAATATCTTCGTCGAATCCCATCCAGTAAGACGATGAAATCTTAAAATAAGGCTTTTCCACCAACGCTTTTAAAGGTAAGGTTAATAGATACGTCGATTTAAGTTTAAGTGATATTAACAACCAAAAGCCGTTTTAAAAGATATATACACGTATAATTCTCGTACAAATAAGAGTTTTCAAACGAATTTGTGAATAGTTTTTTCATGAATGAACTCTATGTTGTAGGCACTGTCTACGCGAGAAATAGCTATTTATCGAGTACGTAAAATGAGCGAATTAAAACTTCATTCCAGGTATCCTTTAGCTGATTATAAATGTGCCCACAACAGACCTTGGGTAAGAGCGAATTAAAATTTCATTCCAGGTATCCTTCAGCTGATTATAAATGTGCCCACAACACTGACCTGAAGTAGACTTACTGGTTCAAAAGCGAGTCAATAAAGCTGTCTCGTTCAGCAACCAAAGCAACGGATATTGCAATACTTGCTAGATCCCGATGACAGACCCTACGTGAATTTAGATGACTCGAACGGAAGTTGATGCAATAAGCACTCCTTGTGTAGCCAGCGGCCACTTTCTGTTCGACGATGCGATAACGTGAAGGAGGTGCGAACATATGATTTAAATTTAAATTACATGCAATCTATAATATGTAGGTTTAAATTCAAATTATATGTATTTCATAAAATTTAGGTTTCGGTCTCGCAGAAGTAATGACAATATATCGAAATTTTACGTTGGAAAATAAAAAGTATTTTGTGTCATACTCTCTAAGACTGGAAAATCGTGTTGGTGTCTTTGTGTAAATAATCATCAACATAGATTTCCCTTCCGTTCCGTTCTGCTTCCCTGTTAATTAATGCTCCCCCTCACATCTTCACGACCTCTTTGCCTCATTTCATGAGATCTGACTGGAATAATTAACCTCCTGTTGATAGTTAAGAAAAACGACTTACATCCGGGGAATTTCCTCTCATGGAGATGTCAAGTTTCTTACTCTGAATTTTTTAAGTGAATTCCAGCTAATATAAATAATATAAATGTATATATATATATATATATATATATATATATATATATATATATATATATATAATATAGACAATAAAAATATATTACATAGTATATATATATATATATATATATATCCATATATATACATATATATAAATATATATATATATATATATATATATATATATATGTATATATATATATATATATATATACATATATTTATAAATCATAACTGGATACTGCAACTAATAATAAGATAAGTTTTTCATTCACTCTTACAGGTAAACAAAACAGGTGCTTGAAACTGTTATTGATTATAATGAAGACTACAGGTATGCTTCAACCTAAATCAAATAATAATGAACTACCCATCTCTCCCAAATCAAATGTACCACAATCTCATGCCATCATTATTTAGCAGCGTCATACCCAAACCTAAAGAAGAGGATTAATTATCGCCGTCATTCTGAATTTAAGAAAGGAAGAGTCGTTCTACACCTGAAGACTTCAAAGTCAAAGTGAAGTGATTAGTTATAGTATGAGTTGGCTGGCCAACTATTAGAATGCATTCAGTGATTAGTAATAGATTGCCAATTCTAAATATGCAAAAAAAAAAAAATCTGGCGTATTACTTTTAAGTTATAGAAACCATCATATACCTTTTATTACTGTTTCTCATTTAATAAAAGTAAAAAGTAACCTTAAGGGCTAAAAATATTCTCTGTATAAAGCTATATTAATTTACTTGTCAAGTCCTTTGCTCTTCAGTATGTAGCGAAGCAAGAGTAATGAACTCATTATACAAGAAACAGCTGATATTTAGAAATGTTCTCTGCAGATAAGAAGCCACTATAGTAGATTCACATCAGCCGTGCATTTAATGTCTAGGCCAGTTCCTTAGGACGCTCCTGATTGGCTGTTGATAAGCCAATGACAGGGCTGGAAACTCTCACTCTCTCGAGGGAGTTCACATAGGCAGGATGTATGTTCCACCTCTCCTGAGGGATACTTTTGAAAGACTTATATCTAAAGAGAGGTGGCACATACATCCTGCCTATGTGAACTCTCGATAGAAACTGAGAGCTTCCAGCCCACTGATTGGCTCATCAGCAGCCAATCAGGAGCGTCGTAAGGAACTGGCCTAGACATCAGGTGCACTGGTGATGTGAGTCTACTATAGTACATCCCCAGAAATTTTTCGGTGTATAACCAACCACTTTGTATTAGGGAAACTACCCTTAAGCACTATGTCCTTCGCCAGGTTTCGAGTCATCGTCAGATAAGCAACATAACATCACTCGCATCCTGCTCTTGTATGGATGGACCCAGTCTTGTTAAACAAATGGTTTCTAATTTTCATTTCTTTATTGCTGCAGATGCAGTACACTTTTTAATCATGAAACGCAAGTACTATGATGTTTTAAAGTCATAAACTTATTATACTTTTTTAATCATGAAACGCAAGCACTATGATGTTATAAAGTCATAAATTTAATATAATTTAAATTATATCCCTTCAATTTACAGTACATGATCAACTGCTTGCCAGGTAATCAGGCGAGAGTAGTAACTTCTTCCATCTTGCAAGTTCTGTAAAGTTCATGATTTTAATTAAAAACCGATCTTATTCTCCCCTAAGACAATGATCTCCATTTTATCCTAGTTACATCGGCCGTTACGCATCTAAATATTATAGTTACTGTTACCTTACTGTGCATTGTTATTTTTAGACTGTAAATGAGGAATACAAAAACTTCAATTATGCTGAAACGTTTTTAAATATCTCCACGCTAAGGAATAATGACTAAACAATACTGTATTGTGTAGCCTCTATAAAATATAGAAGGCATGATAATTTCTCATAAGCTTCATGAAAACTTTTTCTTTCTTTCTTTCTGACGTCAGGGTCGAATCATGACTTAATCTATGATGATGGTGTTCAAGAATCTGACCATGTCGCTTCACAGTAATTTCTCCGGGGGCAACCTGTTTTACTATGATCTCTCTCTCTCGATCTCTCTCTCTCTCTCTAAATTCGGCGTGTGCACTTACGTATGTTGTTTTACAATGTGTATGTACCCTATATAGATGATTATGTGTGTATGTATATATATGTGTGTGTGTCTATACATAGTATATACACGCACATACATTTATAGAATTATTTATGTATTCATACAAACACACTATATATATAAATAAATATATAAATACACATATGCACAAATATTTTAGCACGGCAGGCACACTTTTGCTTTCTTCTCTTTAATTTGCTTATTTTGAGAGAGAGAAAAAAAAAAACAATGGAACGAAAGATATCCAGGCTGAAGTGACCACCAACATGGCTAGGTACAAAAAAAAAAAAAAAAAAAAAAAAGGAGATGGGTTCTCTCTCTCTCTCTCTCTCTCTCGCTCTCCTCTCTCTCTCTCTCTCTCTCCATAAAAAAATTACGTACTTCTCCATTCTTTCATTTCACCCCGACATTTTTTTTTTTTTTTTTTTTAAATCCACCAAGCACGAATCCCAACAAAGAAAAATGCCTCAGCGCCAAAGCACATTCCAAGACCTCACACTTTCAACCTCGACTAATAAACATTTGGAAAGAGAGAGAGAGAGAGAGAGAGAGAGAGAGAGAGAGAGAGAGAGAGAGAGAGAGAGAGAGCGATGGAATCCGTTCCGGTGCTCAAATGAGATTAATCGGCGTGAGAGATGATACATACATCCGCCGTATCGCATAATGCTGTGCATTTCGTAAACCTATTGTTCCTGGGAGGAGGCGATGGCCAGTGATTTACCGGCCGCCATTTACTCAGCAAACGATAAAACTATGCTCCAACTCGCGAGGGTTGCCGTCCGTCGTGGTCGCAGAGAGAGAGAGAGAGAGAGAGAGAGAGAGATGAGAGGAGAGAGAGAGAGAGAGATTCATATCTCCAGAAAGACTTACATAATATAATATAGTATATATATATATATATATATATATATATATATATATATATATATATATATATATATATATATATATGAAAGTAAGAACAAATGTGCCCGCGGGTGTATATACATACAATTTAAAAAATAACCAACGTCAATACACACGCACAAAATAAATTACGAGTGGTTGAGAAAGCGAGAGAGAAGAACACTACTACACTACTCCTTATTATCAAAAGAGAATTTTCCTTCAAGCAAAGATTGACATTTGCAACGGAGGTGGTCTGTTAGATAATTTGCACTTCGCAATACCGAGGTCTGCCTGGCACTGCACGCCAGAATTTACCCAGATAACTCTTGGAAAATATTTTTCTTATTATAAATATCACCAGATCTTTTATGGGAATTCATTGTCAGTTTTTTTCTGGCCAAAAAAAAAATCTTTCATGCACAAATTGCATGGGTTGTAATCACGCAATTACAATTGATCGATTTCTAAGAAATAGGCGTCGCAACAACTATGATCAACGTATCGACTGTAAAATTGACATTACATGAAAGAAAAGATCAGAGAAAATATCAATATTTATCAAACAATTAAACAAGACTTGCAACAAATAATTCTCTTCCACCCGGATAATCCGAAAAATACAACTGTTGCTGTCTTGAAACCACTCGTATTTTCGCTTCCCCGGGGAGTAAGCCTAGAAACTTCTTTGTTGTTGTTGTTCTTGTTCGGGGGGGTGGGCAAGCCCTACGGAAAAGCCTAAAAAGGTCTGAAAAAAGGTGTTTCTCGTTGAGTGAAAGATACAGGAATTTTAATATAGGATATTTATGTTTTATTTATTAGAATGAAAGTGTAAAAAATAAACAATGTGCATGTTAAACAGTGCAGAACAACTATTTCTAATGAAATATAGCGTATTTATTTTAATTTTCGTGGGTGAAACAACGCTCTATTTGACTGTAATAGATTTCAGCAAGCGCCCCGAGTAAGCTGGAGGTCGGAATGCCTTGTTTGACGTTGTATAGCTTCGCTAAGACGGCTAGGAATCTAGGAAAGGCTCTGGAATTTCAAAAGCACAATGCGTATTATTATTATTATTAAAGAAAGGAGTTTTACCAGCCTAATGAGCCAAACTTGACTCTCACAGGGCTGAACCGAAAAAAAATCGGGATATAAAGAATTATGAAATTTATAAAATTTAATAATATATATATATATATATATATATATATATATATATATATATATATATATATATATATATATATCTACATATACTAAATATAAGTGAAAAAATGAATGAATGAATAAATATATATATGAAATCTAAGGGATAAAAAGAATGAACTATATATTGAATCTACGTAATTTAAAAAGAATTAGTAATAAAATAAAAAAACTTAGGTAAGAACTTAAATTCTATCAATTAGACGTGTATTCCTTAAAAAAGTTAAAATTCTAAAAACAGAAAAACTACTTGATTCAGTTAAAATGTCAGGAAACGTTTTCCAACCAAAACATATCTCTCTCTCTCTCGCTTAGAAACGCGACAAACCGAAAATATATGTTTAATAGATAAAAAAGTATCACACTCACTGCACATGGGAACACTTCCGTGAGGTGTACACATTAAAAATCCATTGGTCAATCTCGTATGGCCAATTCTTAAACGATTCAATATTACCTCAGTTTTTTTGTCGTATTGATTAGATGACTCCCATTGAGAAACAGTTGATTATAATTGTCTTAATTTATTATTCTGAGATACGTTGCTCCACAATCTTTGCCACTTTTTCATTGTAAATATTTTTAATAATGTTATGTATTCTCTAACGGGGAGATTAATATCCCGTTGAGGCAGGTTTGACGGCTGTTTTAGCAGCAGTATCCGATCTTTCATTTCCAGCAACTCCTACATGAGCCGGGACCCAACATAATTCGATATCTACCCCTTCAAGATAAAAATTGTTTAAAAGTTCTTTAATCTTTAATACCAACAGGTTCTTATGTGAATAGCTTTTGAGGGCTTCTATGGCACTTCGTGAATCCGAGTAGACGATAAATCTTAAATTCAGTCTTTCGTCATGTGCTTTAACCATGTTGATGGCTAGTAAAATGGCATATAGCTCGGAGGTGAATACGGACGACTCATTTGGCAATGATAACTGGCTGATTTTGTTCAAAGACATTGCAGCGCTTTCTACACCCACTGAAGATTTAGAGCCATCAGTGTATATGGCGTAGTGAGGACCTTTACTTTGAACATGCTCTATGGCAATTTGTTGATGGTGACTCGGGGTATAGCTAAATTTCTTTGATATATGAAAAAGATGAGAGCATATTCTTGTTTTTTTTTTTTTTCATGATCCAAGGTGGGGAAAAAAAAAAGAAGAGATGGTTGAATGATGTTCATTTTGATATTTGTTGACTGCAACAGCCTATTTGCTCTAATCGGGAATGGTGGCTCATGATTATTTATGAAAATATCACTCTGAAAAAAGAGCTTTTTTGTAGGAGAACTTGTAGACAGAATATTCAATGCACTCCGCATTGTTACAAAATCCCGATGCAACGACAAAGGGGGTTCTCCAATTTCACATAAAACCGAGAGATTTGGGGATGATCTAAACGTTCCACTACAAATTCTCAGGCCTCGAGTATGTATTGGATCTAAAGACTTCAAAGTTGCTTCAGATCCTGATCCATATACTGGGCTTCCATAATCTATTCTTGATAAGACTAATGCCTTATATATCATCAGTAAAGTTGATCTCCTTGCACTGCACATTGTGTGAGATAATTTCATCATTAAGTTAAGAGCACTATTACATTTAGATTCGATGTAAGATACATGTGCTTTCCAATTCAAATGAGTATCAAAATCTAGTCCCAAAAACTTTACCTTATCCTGGAAATGGATGTGTACGTTGCCCAAACTAAGATTTATATCTTGATTCTTTTTCCATCTACTATTCCTATAAAACATTATTGGTTGAGTTTTTTCTGCCGAAAGTCTGAAACCAACAGACGCAGTCCAAGCTTGTATTTTGCGAGTGGCATTATTTAGAATTCTTTGCAAATGACGAAGATTGTTGGATGAGTAGTAAATTGCAAAGGCGTCCACATAAAGACTGCTTTGCACTCCTTGTGGCTTTTGATGAACTATATCGTTAATTGCCAACGCAAAAAGTGTTCCACTTAAAACACTGCCTTGGGGTACACCACAGTCAAGCTTAAAAGATTCAAGAGTAAATATTGTCAATACGAGTTTCAAATGTTCTTCCATCTATAAAATTTCTGATAAAAATAGGAAGATGTCCTCGGAAACCGTTATGATGCAAGGATTTTAGTAACGAGTACCTCCACGTTGTATCATACGCCTTCAGAATGTCAAAAAATAGGGCTATTGTGATCTTTTTTCGTTCAAAACCTCTGCGTACATAATTTTCAAGGTGTGAAAGAGTCGAAGGTGGATCGTCCCGATTGTGAGCCAGATTGAGAATTCGATAAAACATTAATTACGACGAAAACACCAATTCAATCTATAATTAACCATTTATTCCAGTAATTCACAAACACAACTGGTTGGTGAAATCGGTCTGTAATTATCTGGATTACTAGGATCTTTTCCTGCCTTAGCTATTGGTATTACTATTGCATGTTTCCATGCCTTTGGAAATAGATGTTGGGTTCAAAGATGATTATAGAAATCCAATAGATAGGCCTTGGCTAAATGGGCTAGATTTCTTACCATATCAAAATTTACATTATCTTTTCCAGGGGCTGTTGAGCTATAATTTGATAATGCAAATTCCAACTCCTCTTCAGTAAATCTTTTATTGTAGTAAATATCTTCAACAGTATCAAAATTCAATGGTATTGCTTCTTCTCTTCTTTTAATGGCTCGAAAGTGGGCATCTAAATTATCAATACTGCTTATGTTTTCAATATTACGGCCGATAATGTTAGAGATTGTCTGAGTATCATGTTTTAATGAGACATTATGCATTAATGTGTGTCTTGCTGGTCTGCTGTAAGAACCGTTAATCTTCCTAAATTTCTGCCACACCTTCTGCATAGAAGTATTATCTGATATGCTTGACACGTATTTTTGCCATGAGATTATCTTGCCTTTAATTACTTCCTTCCTAAATTTAGCGGAAATCTTATTAAAATATGGTTTCAATACACTCATTTCTATGGCTATGTCAACCAATTTGTTTATTGTATTCCCTAACATTAGGGGACCTGTACTCAAATGTTTGAATCTTTTATTTAGGGTTTCTAATTTTCTTCCAATAGCATGTTTTTCGTTTGTCTGTTGGGTTAATGTGTCTGCCCACCATGGGACCGAATGTTTCAACTGTCGGGTGCCAGTCAGAGCCATCGATTTATCAGCCACTTGTGTGATAAAATTCACAAAGTCGTCATGTGTTTTATCATGATCCTGGAAATAATCAAAGGGAGGCACTTGCCTAGTGTAAAACTTGAACTGATCCCAGTCAGCTTTATTTATATTATACCGTTGAATCGGAGAACTTGGTGTATGTCCTAATATGGTAATCAAAATAGGAAAATGGGCGCTGTTAAACAGGTCATCTAGGACATTCCATTCAAACCTATCAACAATATTATTGGAACAGAGAGTTAAATCTATTGACGAATAGGTACCATGAGTTTTTGAGTGGTAAGTGCCACTCTCTGCCTCTTTTAATATACAGAGGTTGTGATCATTCATCATCAGCTCAACCTTTGAACCGTTTGTGTCAACATCAACATAATTGGTATCCCAGATGGGATTGTGGAAGTTAAAGTCTCCTAATAATAGGAAATTCTCTTGCTTTTTGGGGAATACTTTAGGTAGATTTTGCAAATCATAGTTACAAGAGGGTTGATTGTACATATTATAAATATTAAAGGAGTTATTATCTAAAGCACAATGCGTAAAATGGTCCACAGTGGTCACGTATCATCGCTGCTTCTTACTAAGCTACTCGCCTCCCAAAAAAAGGTGACGTCACCAGAATATAGTTGCGTTGTACCCGAATCAGTTCTTGCTTTCCGTACTGCCCGAATCTAGAGCGACGACAGCCTATACGTTGAGAACTTGGGCCACTGCTACTCGTAGTGCTACGCAAATTCTAGTTACCGTAGGATATGCAAGGGATGGATCTGTCAATTAATACTCAAGAGGATGAAATCAAACTAAAAACTACAACTCAACTCGGCTATTGAGTTGTAGAACCGGAAATGCTACACAATAAGGCGTTTGTTTGGAAAACACCGAGGAGGAAACTTGTAAGAAAACAATTCTCGTTGTAAATGTAACCAATAGAATATGATTCTTGATGGGTAATGTAATATAGCAAACCGCTCTTACCCTTAAACTGTAATTCTATTTTCCCGTACTAAATGCAATTCGATAAGCAGAATGTCTGTATCACCATCAGCCACTATTCAGATGAAACTTGGTGATATTGTCTGATAATCCAGCAAACTATCATATAAAATATGGTTGTCCATGCTGTACTAATGATTTCTAAATTGAGGCGTTTTTTAGACACGATAGGATGCTAACCCAATACTCCAAAGTCTTAATAATGAGAGCGATGGTTATCTTCAGTGAGCACTGCAATAACTATGAACCAAAGGGAACATTTATCTTACGAATAATATTCCATGAATATCGCGACTAGGTTTGTTTCATTTAGTCTGGCGTCGCAAAGACTAAGGTCTTTCATGTAGGAAATGTCCTCTTGGAGTAAAAAATAATATATATATATACTGAAATGTTCAGAAATAATTTTTTCATTAATGATTTTGGTTACATAATTAAATTCCTGAAACACACTAACACAAACAAGTACCTCCCCCACCCCCCACCCCCTCTTGAATGCAAGGGAATTGATGAGGATGCTTTGGTGTACAGCGTTATTTATCAAAGGATTGGACAGGTTGTTTGAATCTGCTTGCAAATACAAACGATTCATAATCCATTTCTTCTAATATCAATTTTTAAATATATGCAAATTAAGAAACTTCATCAGCTTGATTGATACTTCAAAAGCTGTGGTCGCAAATGTTGAGAGAGAGAGAGAGAGAGAGAGAGAGAGAGAGAGAGGCGGCTGCTCGAAGAAACTCACTGTTGCTAGTTTCGAAGGTGAGTTTTTACGCGCTCAGATATCTTCCTTTCAAAAAAAAAAAAAAAAAAAAAAAAAAAAAAAAAAAAAAAAAAAAAAAAAAAAAAAAAAAAAGTTAACCTTCACTCTTTATCTAAATTTCCATTCACATGTGTCCCACATGTCCTTCGAATACCGGCCTCCAGTCTTCGGATGGTTAATTTCTACACGGCCATCTTCAAGCGCAAGCACAAAAACCAGTCGCTACCTGCTTCTGTGTTTTATGGGGTAGATTTTTGAAGGTCAGCCATCGCGCGCGCGCGTGCAAAGAAAAAAAAATAGGATGCGATGATTCAGTGAGAGACTTCATGAATTAAATGGGATCTCAATGTATTGGGATTCAATAACATTCTAAGATTTGAACTGCTAAGCGTTGGACGTTCAAGCTTCAACGAAATAAACCTAGCCAATTCGTCAGTGTTCTCAGGATGGTTACATGAGCTCAAATTTGTCGAGACTATATTATATATATATATATATATATAATATATATATATATATATATATATATATAGATATATATATATATGTATATATATATATATATATATATTATACATATATACATATATCTATATATATATATATATATATATATATATATATATATATATATATATATATATATATAAACACCAGCAAGTCGTTACGGATGAAATTGATGATCCTTAGCTCTTCTGTATTCAGGCTAAGATCAACTACGGTCGATTTAGTATCAGGTACATATTACACTGCACAGGCCACAAGCCGTACACTGGGATTTGATAGGACGTCCCAAAAGAGTTCTGGAACCTCCTAAAAGAGTTCTGGAACCTCTCTCTGGTAAGACGAATTTCACAATCAATTTAATGCGAGTCTACTCAAATAAACGCATGAATTCATCACTGCTTCAGCCTTATTTTAATCTTTACTAAACCTTTTATCTTGACCTCTAGACTTAATTAATTCTCTCATCTTGAACTTCAGCTTATCCAAATGACTATTCTTCAACTGATTCAATTTCCTTAACATTCCCTCGCTACAAAAACTCCTCCTCAGTAAAAGTTGAACGCTAAATAATGGGTACCAGTTGTAGAGACCCGGAAAAAAAAACCTGGTCCGTTTAACTAAACAAAATAATTTTTTTTTTTTTTGAACACGGCCCGTCTACAATCATGACCTTAAACACTCGTCAACATTGCATAATTGTATGATATAATATCACTTGAGTTCTTGATGTAGGCCGGATTCACAATGATTAGAAATATGTCTAAAATAAGTACCTCTATCTACGAAGCAATTGTTGCTTATATCTGGGTTTTAATTTACTCTTCCCTTTGCTTTAGTTTTTTTCTTATGGAAGTATTCGATTGTTAGTGTGTTTGCTTCGCTAATGATCTGTTCTGCTTGTGTAATTAGAGAGAGCACACTTAATAGTAATAAATGATAATAGACTTACACCATAAAATCATAATTATCATCATCAGTTGGTATTATATGGTGTGCAGACATTAGGAACAACAATAACCTTACAAATAACAACAACAACAGAAACAACAACAACGTTAATAACAATGCAAATCCCTATTTATATACAGCGGGTGGTCATCGCCCGAAGCCTAAGGCAAAGGCATTTCAAGACCATTACTTCTCCTAAAAGGTCACAAGTGTTACCTTTCCAGTCTCTTCTAATTTATTATTATTATTTACCTTTCCTCATTTTTCCTCTAAGTCAAAGTATCTTCAGCGTTGGATGCTCAAGAGCAAGATGCCTTTTAGAGAAACTATCAGAGGCGGCTGGAAGAATCGCCAAGGACAGCTGCGTGCGCGCGTGCGCACACACCTGATACACAAGCGATGCTAGACAAAAACTGTTGTTGACAACTGATATCTCTCTCTCTCTCTCTCTGAGCTATTTTCTGCTGCTCAGTCACTCTTCTTCAGTCGTGGATTAAATGTTTCGTATTCAACACATAATTATAAACATCAAATATGGAAATATGTTCCAGAAAATACGGTGGCACATTCCATTATCAAATATGGAAACTTATCCGTTTTCAGCTGTCGAAGAAAGATACATATTCAATATTCTAAAGATGAGTTTCTGTAAAACTCAAAATTGGGCAAAAATTCAGTTTTCATAAGCTACGTGATCAAACACGTAAATATATTCGGTTTTCAAATATTAAACAAAAATATTACTGACACATATAGTGTCATCAAGCAGAAATTACAGATGTTCATTTGATAATAATTACCGAAAATCATGGTTTTCTTAAATGCTCCCTTGTGAGGTTTACCGGCGATAATACACTGCATAAGCGTGTACTAAGTGAACTGAAATTATAACCGCAATAATAATGAAAGACAAATACGATTCATCTTCAGTAAATACTGTTCTACGATACAGTTAGTTTAAGGACATCCAGTTTTTTTCTGGCATTTGTTCAAATAGTGTGGTTATTTTCAACACATCATCAGTAATTAGGTTTCAAGTTTGGTTTGATTCCCTTCTTCTCTCTCTCTCTCTCTCTCTCTCTCTCTCTCTCTCTCTCGGTCCTCTCTCGTCTCTCTCACTCTCCCCCCCTCTCGCCCTTTCTCCTCACTCGCGTCCTCCTAATCCGTTCTCCCCCCTGTCTCCCTCATTCTTCTCTCTCTCTCTCTCTCTCTCTCTCATCAAGATTCTCCTGACTCTCAATACCTAATAATAACAGAATTAAATAAAGCTCCAAGAAATATTCAGAGACGAACTGATTTCCCAGCAGGGAAAAGCATAACAATCTTATGAAAATCTGATATGTAAAACGTGTCTTTTCCTGTACATGACAATATATATGAAATACTCTTAAATACCTTTTCATGTGCTGTAAAAAAAAAAACGAAAAAAAACTGGGTGTTTTCGTGACTAATAATACCGTGAAAATTGCCGCCTGACATGTTCCATTAATATTAATTAGTGATCTAGTGATTGTTGTCATGGGAATTTACATTGTCATTTATGAAACACTTTGTGTTGTTCTTCCCTTTTATCCTTACTTCAATGAAGTAAGCTAATTTCGCTGTGGTGAAGCAGTTTCAGCTGAGACGCATTTCTCTCCTCGACACTCCAAAGAGTGTGAAGGGTAAAATTTTAATTTCAATTGTTATTTGAATGTTCAAGGGATTTCCGCGAATTTCAAGCCAAAAACTATCAGTATCGCTGGTAACGCTTCTGCAGACCCGGAAAATGTAACTAGCAGACTCCGTGAATATTTTACAAATGTTTATGATTACTCAAAACTAATTTTTTTTGAAAACAAAATTTAGTCACTCCTGTACAAACCAAACCCTCCGACAAAGCGGCGTTCATACGAAAATTCATCCATAACTATAATTGCTTTGCTTGAAAATTCAGATCGAATCTGAGCGTTCGTCGCTCTCAAGGATATATCTTGCTGAATTGGTGTAATTCTCACTTGGATCTAGTGACCATTCCCTTTTGATCATTCCAGGGGTGAGGACCCTCGTCTTTTCCCTTCATCTGTATTCGCAGTAACTTCCCTCGAACAAGGCTGCTGATAATAAGGTCACAAACACATGGCATCAGGCCATGTACGTTCACCTTCAAGTTACTTAATGTTCTTCAAAAGGAAAGGCAAGCCGTTCAGCTAAAAAAAAAAAAAAAAAAAAAAAATAGGAACTATTGTAAAAACATGATACATGACAATCCAATTGTTTCGTGGCGGTTGAAAACGATGCAGCGTCTATGGATTAAGGAAAAAACATTATTTTGAAAAATCCGATTGTTTTGCTTTCTGGAAGCAACACGACCTATAAATATTTTACGTATCTTTATCTTTACAGTCACGGAACAGACGGACATTAAACGCAGAATTTTCCAGACAATGAAAAGGCTAGCATTGGTCGGTGGGAGGAGAGAAGGTTGACTCCAAAAGATAAAAGCATTTCCTCTACAAGAAAGAGGGAAAAAAAAAACAGGTTTAGCGGACTAGCCAACCCGCGTCCTTGACTCTGTATCTTAAAAAAAAAAAAAAAAAGAGAAGATAAAAAGGAATAAAAATAAAGCTGTGGGTCTCGTCGACATCTGCTCCAGTTATAGTAACAGCTTACGTCATATTAGAGTTGTTTCTCTTCGAAGAAAATCAGAGACATTTCCTGGGATAAACATCTATTTTTTTTCCTTATTCAAACTATGCTTATCTCTTGGTGACAGGATTAAGCATATATACTGCCATATAGAACGATGCTTAAGGGGCTATTCGTGCACGTTTGTCATTCTTAGTGCCCTTATTACACGATAACTAGCAAGTTCCTCGGCTTTGAAAACCTGTTATCACCACCTCGTGTGAGAAACATTGAAAGAATCCGATAAGCATAGAGTAATAAAATCTGGGATCCTTGGAAACGAACATTCGTAATCTGAACAATATATTGCACAGATACAAACAACGACACGCATGCTTAGATTTGCTGACTTGCTGTTTTCATAGCATTTGTGTTGATAAATCTTCCCTTCATAAATCTAAGTTTAATCTAGCCTTGCTTAGAGGTTCACTGATATACCTTATCTCTGTTTATAACTGATGCTTCAGACAAAGTGCAATTTTTGAATGGGTCAGGTGTTACCAGAGGGACCGCAGTACTGATTCTATGGCGTTACGTGAAAATATTTTAATGTTTTTTTCTTTAGTAAGCATGCAATAATAAGTTTATTCGGCATCAAAAACATTGGGAGATATGACGCCAATATTATACCAAGGCCCATCAATCAAAACTTTCAAGTATAATGATACTGGGGGTCCTATAAGCAATTCGAATTACAGTTTAATTGCCATATTTAGTATTGCAGTATCGTAAAAAATAATTAATGTAATGATACATTTCAGTAAATAAATCAGATTCTTTCATTTGTACGGTTGGATTAGAACCCTGTCCATTTGCCTAATAACCGATGGAAAACTTACAAACAATGCGTAGTAAAATATCAACTCCTTTTCTCTTTTGCATGTCCCAAGTGATGTTAAATGCTGGCATATAGCCTCCAGCTTCTAGCTCAAAAAAAAAGGTTAGTAAAAAAAAGACAACTTGAAAAAAGTTAGTAAAAAAAGACAACTTAAAAAAAGTTAGTAAAAAAAGGCCACTTGAAAAAAAAAATTAGTAAAAATAGACAAATGTTTCTCGGAAAAAGAGGTCGATACTCCAATACAGTTTTTTTTCTCTGGAATCTTTACTTCTCAAATGACTGTCTTCACTTTGGAAGAAATAATTAAGAAGTCTAATAAAATCATCGCGTGTCTGATTCATTCCAGTTTGCGCAGCTCTTGGGAAGCGAAAGAGAAATATATCTTGACGAGATTCCTCATAACCTTATGGAGAGAAAACGAAAAATGCTTAAACGTTGCAAAAGTAGAAAGAAAATGCCAGCCATTATCGTCAGGCGGAGATTTTCTTTCAGGGCTAAAGAAAAAAAATATGGGTTGAGAACGATTAGGAAAGGTGATGGCTGTAAACATCCATAAAGGGAGATAAGCCTCTCAAGGAAATCCAACAAATGACTTAAATGTTTCTGTATTTGCATGGATAATGAGTAATGGGAGCCTGTTCTGCCACTCCTAAGACAGCGCGCCATTTTTCTCTCGCTAAAACAAACGACTCGGAAATGTAATAATGATATCTATATAGCGGCAGTCCGCCGGATGACAGATCGGAAACATCCGCGCGCGGCGCCAATCGCCGGCGATTTCCATAATTCGTCGTTTTAACAACGCATGCCGATGCATAACAGCGTAAGCTGTCTGGGGGCTTCGGGGGGGGAGAAACAAATTGTAACGAACACCATGATGTTTTCCAAGTCAAGAGAAGCAATCTTGACCCCACGGTATTTGCATGCCCATTTCCGTTACAAAATGGGAGGTAGGGGTGGGAGGAAGGGGGAGTGCGCCCACCGAATGCAAAACAGTGCCATAAACTCAAAAACGCAAAGGTACACAAGTTTCGAAAGTGGTCCTTAAACGACGCCATTAACATTTGTTTATTTGCGATGCTGAAACCCCGACGGAGCCGAAATTTCCCTGCGAGCAGCTGAAAGAGAAAGAAGGACAGAGCGAATCTGAGACAGCCTCTGCCTCTAATGGCTGCTGGACTAATAAGGGAGCGCGCATAATGACACGGCGCCAGTTGTTCTGCAGATCGTAATACAGGTGGAGGAGACTGTAACATCATCCTCATGAGGCGAGCGACAAATGGCCCTGCAGTTTACGACAGTTCGCCACGGAGTCCTCAAGACTAGGAGAATGAACAGCATCTCCGACACTACAAGGCAATTCACCACATCGTCCTCAAAAACATGTTGCACCGCCTGTTCACGACCAAAGCATGGTTAAGCCCCACTCTCATCAGCTGAACGCAACAGGAAGAATTTAATGCAGCTCCATTAAGCTGTATATTGCCTTCTTTTTAACAGCAAGTAGCACAAGAACAACTCCCCCAAATAAATGTACTTTAGGTAAGGTATGAACTGAGTTGAGCCACAATGCCTCTTAAAACAGCGCAGGTTAAAAACTTGCCCCTAAAGAACGCCGGCAGTTACATACCTCGTTATCCGTGCAAACACTCGCCCCTGCTAGTTTCATACGTAGCGCCAATGAAATTAATTCCTTTTTATAACAAGCACGCAACATGTTCCGTGTAAATGAGGGAAAAGGGTACATTCTGACACCTAACAAGACATTTTACTTTTTTTTTTTTTTTTTTTTTTTTTAACATGGCATTTTCCCCCTCCAACTTTACGGTAAAATGGTGAGCTTCTAGGATGGACCGATACAATCATATTTAGTAGCAGTTTTCTTTTTTACAGGGTAAATAAACAAAAGCAATTTCGTAAGACTTTAAGAACTAAATAAGGTTATTTGGCAAAATAAAGATATGCAAAAGTTAAGGAGAACATTTATCTTTATCAAATAAAATTGGCAAATGAAGAGGCAACCTCTGTTTGTAAAAAATAAAAATGAACACTGAACTAACTAAACTAGTACTATGAACAATTCCATTAATACCCCACCTTCGCAGCTCCGGAATTCCTTCTCGCCCTTTTTGTTCCACTCTAAGATTATCATTTGTACGACATTAAGGTCTGTCAAGTACAGACAACGAGAGCCTACCTTCATTTAAGAAGCAGAATCTTTATTCTAAAATGACAAATCTATTGAAAGATTAATTTAGATTTAGGATTATTTTTTCCCATTAATATACCGTTCGATTTAATTTCCTCTGTATAATTAAAAAAATAAAAATAATTGTTTACTTCTCAATTAAGAAAAAATGCGAGACGACAGCCTTGAACTATAAGGATAGTAATTACTTCTTTTTTTTTTCTTGGAATCTTTCAAGAAATTAAATGCGTGCATGAGTTGAAGCAAGATATCCAAGAGGGGTTACTTAGGTTAATAAGCCATAAATGCCACGTCTATTAATAATCTCCCAAATGAAAATGGGCACTTTTCTACTAAAGAAAATAACTATTCAACTTTATAAACAAAACAAACTTCGTTAAAGATCCGTACATTAATACAGCTCTTCTTGGATAAGCAGTACGCTTTTGCACGTGAATGAGATATAAATTATAAGTCTGTTTTACTCTAGGGGTCTGTACTCTTGAAATCACTACCTTCTTTCGTTTTCCTGGATTCTTTACGATGCTTTATACTAAACTTTTTCCTTCATAGTATAGGTTTTGACATTTTCTTGTTCTTTGTACTCTTACGACCTTCCCCGAAATATTCTAGCATTTTCTCTTTCTTAATAAGCTGCGAAAAGTAAAAATATCTTCTACATGACAGTGCCACTAACAGCTTTTACAGAAGATAAATCGTAATCAGTCAATCATCCACTGAAGTCTCACATCTTCTTTTTCTATGTATTGCTATGTCTGTTCTGCACTATAGTAGATTCACATCAACCGTGCATCTGATGTCTAGGCCAGTCCCTTACGGCACTCCTGATTGGCTGTTATATAAGCCAATCACAGGGCTGGAAACTCGCAGTTTCTCTCGAGAGTTCACATGGGCAGGATGCATGCTCCATCTCTCCTGAGGGATACTTTTGAAAGATGTATCCCTCAGGAGAGATGGAACGTACATCCTGCCTATGTGAACTCTCTCAAAAGACTGAAAGTTTCCAGCCTTATGATTGGCTTATCTACAGCCAATCAGGAGCGTCGTAAGGGACGGGCTTAGACATTAGATGCACGGTTGATGTGAATCTAATCTACTATAGTAAAAGGAATCACGTTCCCTATAGAATTATTAAACTGAAATGTCAAAATATAAAATAAAAGAGCAGCTGGCCGCAACCGAACTCTATTGGTCCTCTCGGCCCCTAAGGGTCAGAGGATTTAACTGTGTCGGTAATGACATTGTTCGTACAACTGTGACCTCGTTGGAGACTGAGCGGTCACGCATGCTGGCAAAAAAATTCACCTGACAACGACTGTCGTTAGCAGTAAAGAAAGAGTAAATGCGCGGTAACACTTAACAAACATCTCTCTAGACTACTGTTGTTGTTGTTGTTGTTGTTGTTGTTGTGGGGGAATAGGAAAGGTCTGAAAAAGATGTTTTGCGTTGAGTTAAAGATACAGCTCGGACGTAAACCACCTGCAGGAGTTTTAATCTTTCCCTCTATCACGTCATGCACGAATATATATATACATATATATATATATATATATATATATATATATATATATATATCATATACATACCCATTTCTATATAATAATTTATTGATTAAAATATAAATAAATATAATAAAATATAAATTAATATATATATAATATATATTATTGATATATTATATATCTATAATATATTATATATTACACCCAAACCCATCGAGATGAGATGTAAACCTATACTGCAAAGAACACGGCTTAGACAAACACGCACCGTCAAAATCAATGTGATGCTGCAAAATACCGCAAAACTTATACAAAACATTCTGAAATCTAACATCCTTTCAATACAGCAGATTTACAACGGAGAAGCTACATCCATCTCATCAAACAACAGCGTCAAGGTATCCAAATCCAAACAAACGCAGTCAAAGCAAAAACCAAGGGACAACATTAAGGCTATAAAAGGAACTTGGCGTAAGGAGGGTCCTCTTTGTATACAACAATATTTTTTTTAAAAAATGAATGGCATCACTTTTGGCTGCTCGCTGGGGCAATGTTTACTCATGACTGCGCCAAATTCTTACATTATTTTCAATCCCCTTGTGACGCCTTAAAAAGATTTCACGCTCCGCCTTTATGCAAATCTATAAATATAATTCTTGTAAACTTTCATATTTTAGGAAACGTTTTGTAACTGTCATTGTTACTGAGACGGCTTGCGCGAATATTTTACTTTGGCTTTAAATATACGTACAAATGATTATGGAATTTTTTCTTCATCCTGTTTCTGCCATATATAAACAAATTCGTAAATTTGTTTACCCACGTGCAATATATGTAAATATATATATATATATATATATATATATATATATATATGTATAAATAAATAATACATCTGTATATATAATAATATATATAGATAAATGTAAACATCTATGCATTTTTCTATACGGCTGAAACTGGATGAAGATAAAGCTCCATAATCGTGTGTATATAGTATGTATATATATATATATATATATATATATATATATATATATATATATATATATATATATATATATATATAATGAGTACGTCAAATTTATAGCAAAAGAATGACAAAAAAGAAAAAAAACGAAAGATAAATCAGGCTAAGTACAGACAATAAAATCAATCATTCTCCCATACACTGGCGTATTAAATCATGTGTAGTAAAGAGATAAGAAACATAAAACAAAAAGGGAGAAAGAGAAATGGTAAGCAAATAAAAAAAAAACAGTTGCATAAGGTATCCCGTAGGTGGGGGAACCTGATTTGTATTCCCGCCAAGCGCATGAAGGCACGTTGCTTTTTGTCAGATACGCTCAAGATATTCGCCACATACGTGTTCTTGTCGTCTGGGGGTAAGATGTCTTAAGTTCCCTGTACGTGTACGATGGATCGAGAATTAAACGTCGAAAATATATAAGGTAACCGTGACGCAATTTAGCATGGGGTTGGGTTGGGTGGGGGCAGGGAGGAGTGGGGTAACATTGAGAAGGGTGGGGACGGGAGGTGGTTAGTGGCACATACTTTGTTTTTTGTTTTGTTTGTTTGAGTTATATTGCGAGTGAAAGTTTTAAATAGTAATAACAACAACAAGATAAGCTCTTTTTAAGGGCAAAATTTGGCTAATTTCTACACATAAAACAATATCTATCTATCTATGAATTTAATATGTATATAAATATGTATATCTGTATATATTATATATATTATTATTATATATATATATATATATAAATAATATATATATATATATATATATATATATATATATATATATATATAATATATATATATAATGACAATCATTAACTAGGCATTACCTGGGAAATTTTTTAAGTTTTTTTTACGGTCCTACATTAACCGTAAATTCTTATAAACAATTTCGTCTGTAATCACCAAATCGGAGTAATTTCATGACTAATCTGCGCTCATACTTAAGTACTACTTGGAGGGGGAAAAAAAAAAGGATTCACTATTACAACCAAGCAGAGAACATTTAAATGGCAGAAAATGAAACTTTGTACATTCAAAAGAATTTTTTTCAAAATTAAAACCTAAAGACAAAGGAATATTGCTTTCGTTATTTCTAATATTATAATACCTTTACTGAATCATGATCAATTATGATAAGAAGGTATCCTGATTGACATGATCGAGGTGTGATCAGTTTCCAAGGTAGAAAACTTTAAAAAAAATGACAAAAAAGCACATGAAACCGGCATACAATTACCAAAAAATTATAGTTTCGTATAAACTTGAAGTATTTTCTTACCTGCATATCACCCTCCAGTCATAATATTTCACCTAAAGGGCATTGGAGAATCGCCTTTAAAACGAAAGGTTACGTCACATTAGTATCGATTTCTCACTAAAAAAGAAGAATTGCAGGTGTAAATAACCATTTCTTATGCCTTTGGAGAATTTGTAAAACCGGAAGAAACTGTGATTGTGCGTTTGTGCATCCGTTTTCTCATGCATGCGCGCGCGCGCGAGATGAAATACAAGGCCTCAGAAGAGCTCTCGACATACAGCAGACTCCTAACTGCCCTGGGTGTTCTGTACCCTCATCAACTAACGTCTTTCATTTGCATAAAGTAATGTAAAATTTTTACACTAAGGCTAGATCTTACATCAAGGGATGATTAGGAAACTGTTATACGCGTGGTTTTCATTATGCCTTGACAACTCACTTTCATAAGTCATGTGTATGTACGTACGTACGTGGCTATACCTGTGTGAGTGTCTAATGACAGACCTATTCGACAACTTCGGATACTGGTTTCACTCATCAAGGTGAGTGATCAGCCTTTATATGTGGCGACAGTTCGCCCCCTATGGAAATCGCAGCTACAGATATGGTTGACTGGCCCCATAAACAAGCTTTGCCTCAAGATCAAATACTAGGAAGCATAAAAATTGATTCCTTTGTTCTAGATTTATACGGGACCATTCTCAGGTTAAGTACATCGTCACCTTTGTTGTTATTATCATCATCATTTACTCACATTCACTGTCATTATCATCACCATCTTCAAGTCATTGCATCCTTACCGCAAGGTCTAGGAGAACCTGATGTATTATAGGCTTCCATAAAAAAATTGTCGCAAAAAACCTGAAGAATGAAGTTTTTACCCTTTATGGTACAAGGCCATACGAGTGTATGTTTTTCCCAAGCGAAATCATGAAAAAAAGATTGGGGGGTGGGGGAAGAGGGAAGAAGGAGGGGGGGTATTCGCTAAACTCTCGTAGCAACTGACTACACTAATGGAAATTCTTGTCAGCTGCCCCATTGGTTCATAATGGACTATAGCTTGCGAGGACTCACAAGATTAGAAGCGGTACATTAAGAGTATTTTTTATACGATTTGCAGCCTGGTAGCAAAATCGGTCACCTCCAGCCCAGGGTATCGTTTCACATTTACGTTGCTGACAGATACCTGAAGATCGAATGTACTTGATATGAATGACATGACAGCCTGGAGAAGATGACTGGAGGTCTCTTTCACCTCGTCGAACATTAGTATTCATTGTTCATCTTGGAAGCACCATCTTATATGGGCTGCCCTTACGGAGGCTGGCTGGTTGAGCTCATCCAAATCTCGATATGGTCGTTTTAATTCTCTAATGGCCGAAATCTTGGTTAATTTGCTCAGTGACTACTTTATAAAAGCACTTACAGTCTCTTATATCTCGAGCTAGTCGTTGATATGGACTTAATTAGACGAGATCAACCGGTGACCTCTTGCCCTGGCTTTTTTTTTTATCTTTTTAATTCATTATTTAAATAACTGGAACTTCATAAGATATGCCTTTCTCTCTTTTCCATCTTTAAACATTCAGCTGAAACCAATTGTGGACAGAGTCAAGAGATTATAAGCCTGCAAAGAGAGACAAGTTATAGGAAAAGGTGATAAATATATTAATAAGATGGAATGAAAAATCATACCGATAAGCGATTTTCTTTTTTTTTTACGTATTTTGTCTGACTATTTCTGCTATAGTAGATTCACATTAACCATGCATTTGATGTATAGGTCAATCCCTTACCACGCTCCTGATTGGTTATTGATAAGCCAATCATAGGGCTGGAAACTCTCAGTCTCTCGAGAGTGTTCACATGGGCAGGATGTATGTTCCACCACTCCTGAGAGATGCTTTTGAAAGACGTATCTCTCAGGATAGATGGAATATAGATCCTACCCATGTGAACTCTCGAGAGACAGAGTTTCTAGCCCTGTGGTTGGCTTATCTATAGCCAATCAGGAGCGCCGTAAGGGACTGACCTACTATGAGATTCAGGGTCTCTGTAACACGGTTTTTTGGACTTTGCTCCTTGTCAAAGCATCGGATGTAGCTGAAAGTTGACATATGTATATTTTACAACCACACACAAATTTTGTCAACATGATCAATAACCTAAACCCGATAGTTTTAATTTCTATAGAGTAAAAATGATCTAGCCGACGCCATGGCCAATGATTACGAGCCAAGAGTCGAAAAACATTCATTACGTAAGCAAGGTAAACACACCTTTTCTACGAAATGTTGCCCCGCCCATCCACCAAACAGAAATTCCATCGGCTCTGAAACCCAAAGACTTTATGAATGGCGGAACGATACATAGATGTGGGTGGGGTATCAGCGCTAGCGTAGTAATACTACTGTAGCAGTAGTGCCGCAACAGTATAGCAGTAATATACATGAATTAAACGTTTAAGCCAACTGCTGGGATCCTTGAGGATCATTTAGCACTTCTTACAACTACTCGAGAAATTAGTTTTTATAGACAGATGTTAAATTTTCTAATCCAACAGTGCCCATGGTAGCCTTCAGTGTTATCCTGAATTATAACGAGGCGAAGTGGGTATAGCCTCATGAAGTCATCATTCTGACGATAATTATTGGTGAAGGTTTAAAGCCAATATACGGTACCGGCTATTTTTTTTTTTTTTCAGTAAATAGGTAGATAGCCAATAAATAAAAATTGCTTGACATTGGGTATAGCAGTTATCAAATCAAGATTGTCTACTATGTCTTTGAAAATTACCAACTATTCCATACATCTTGTCAATCTGATTGTGACCTATAAAGTAGACTGTAATTTCTTAGGAAACCTATTTTTGGGAGTTAGACTAATAATCGAAGTGTTTTTGTATTTATTAACATATTTTGTTGGTTTGTTCATTATGACAATTATCAGTGGAGAAGTTCCAGAGTTCATAAAGGTGTACTGCTTTGCTTGTATTTAAATTTGTGTCATTGTTGCCAGAGGTTTAGCCTTCGTTACGTATAGCCAATCATCCATCGAGAAAGAGGGAAGAAATGCTGTCATAAGTTACGTAACGAGTGCGTTCGAAACCTTTTCTCTGAGTAAGTTGGCCCGTCTTCAAAAAAGGTCACTTTTACATTATAAGTACCAAATTTATTCAACCTACGTAATGCAGAATACAGTCAAAATTTATGTGTAGATATAATATGTATTCTGGATAAGCGTTATATTTATGAAATGCATAGATAAAATGTTATTGCGAAAAAACCGTGTTACAGAGGCCCTGAATCTCATAGTAGACATCAAAAGCACGGTTGAAGTGAATCTGCTATAGTCAAATTCCGTCCTCATACAAGCCCATAGCTATTGTAAGATGATGATTCGGTTCTTTGCAGAGCCTCGTCATTTCATCTTCATTTCTCAACAAAGCTCGTTCACAGACTAAACTAAATCACTTGTGATGATATTACTGAACGGAACCTGCAAATGTTGCTTGATTGCCTTGATGATAAATATATATATATATATATATATATATATATATATATATATATATATATATATATATATATATATATATTTATCTGCTGTGTCTTTCAAACTCCTTCAAACTTCCTGATAATGTTCTAGGATGGAGAAATTCACTCCTAAGATAAAATTTCCCAGATATATTATCTCGTACTTATATCAGGTACATTACGGTGAAGATTTCGTGATACTGTAGTTACTCGAGGAATCTATTCCGCGTAGAGACTTATGTTATGTATACAAATATAAACGTGTTATACACAGTGCCCTTCAAATAAGAAATTCCACAAGCATACACATTATATATATATATATATATATATATATATATATATATATAGTATATATACATATATATATATGTGTATATATATAATATTATATATAGTATATATACATATATATATATGTGTATATATAATATAGATATATATATATATATGTATATATATATACATATATATATATATATATATATATATATATATATATAATATATGTATATATATATACATAGCATATATAATATATATATATATAGTATATATATATATATATATATATATAATAATATATATATATATATATATATGGCATAAAGGTATAAATTAATAAATATACTCAAACCCATTCAAAGAAAAAAAAAATCTTTAAAGCACGAAGTAGGATAGAGTAAGTTATAGCCAATTTAAAGACTTCTCCAACATTTAAGTCAAGCATGCAAAAAAAAAAAAGGAAAAAGAAGAGCGAAGAAAAAAAACCCCAGTGCTTGATGCATGTCCCTTGGGCAAGGGCGAGGTTGAACCCCACAAATATTCTAGCATTCGCCGGGTATATCCTTGACAAACTTAGAAAAAAAATACTTTTAATTTGCTTACAAAATAGCAGTTATTTTCTCTTTATTTGAGGCTCGCAAAACACTAACATTCCCTCAAAATAACCACCCACGTTAAATGCAACAGGAAACAACTGATCTCTGTGATAAACAAAGATGTAAGAAGTAAAGGAGGAATGTGGCAATAGGAAGTAGAAAACAATGTTTGATACTTTACAGATAAAGGTATTAAAAAGGAAGTGACGTCGACTGCCAACGATAAAATGAAATTTTTTTTTTTTTCTAAGCACTGCTTCAAGGCAGACATTTTTTTTATTAACTTCCACTGTTCCCATCGACCATATTCTTCCAATACCTACTTAGTATGCGAACTCCACCTGTTCCTTTGTTTTACTGTCTCCTCAGTTTCCGATCTAAATAGGAAACTCAAACCCAGGTCCATTCTACCTATCACAAGGCTAATGGGTTTGATGTTAAGGTGTTCAAAAAGTACCTTACCTATCATTGCTTCTCTTATACGTCAGCCATCCTCAACCGGGGTTCCGTGAACGATCGCCAGGGGTTCCGTGGGAATTCATGTTTTATTTAATTATTTGTTATTCATAAGTATATATTTCTCTTCGTTAAACATACTGTGAGAAATCGTAGTCCTATAATTTATTTTATCGTGACATATCGTGCAAGATTTTTTCCTATGTTTTACTAAAGGTAAATTATTACAAAATAATTATATATTATATATATATAATATATATATATATATAATATTATATATATATATTATACTATACTATATAATATATATATATATATTTCTAACTCACATCGGAATCTGTTCCACACGTGATTATGTATTGTCTCAGCGGTTCCTCAAAGTGCCAAAGGTTGGAAACCATTAAACGTAAAAGCAATCGTCAACTTCATGTTAAAGGATTATGCTAGATGTTTTTCCCATTTTTGGGCAGCAGATGTTCCGTAAATTTATTGCCTAATTTGGTTACGTAGTACGGCATTCTTGTGGTCAATGGATTCTAAATTCCCAAAGCGAAGATCACATACGCACGAGATTTCGTAGTATAGTACAATGTAAGTCCCTTTTTCACTAACCAAACCGATTAAAGAGACATGTAATTTTAAGGTTACCTATCCTGACTGACCGTCCTACGAGTAATCTGGTCTTCATTTCTAATCTTGAAAACTTCCACATTATCTAAACACAACTGATTCGTCTTTTTACAGTTACATAACCCTTATCAGTCATTCGGTACCCTCCAAACTTGCCTCAAAGTCAACCAGTCTTTAGCATTCCGATGGCGTGCTATGTCAAGCTCTAAGTCTGAGATTTCCTTTAATTAACATCACTTCTGGTCCCAGGAATATAGCCCTAAAGACATCTCGCCTCAGATGAAACGTTCCTTATCTCTTCCACTTTCTATGATTCTTGCGTAATCACTTCCAATAAGACCAAATTCTCCTCCACCTCCGGCTGCCTACAGAACTGTAGCTACGACCTTTTGCAAACCATCCACTGCCAAGGAGATAACAACCTCATTATGACATAATCCATAGCCTTGGGTTCTCTGCATCTATGAGCAACGTCTGGCGTTTAATAAATCAAAACTATCACAACAGCCAACCCTCAAATCCAGTTCTTCCCGAGTCAGTTTCGTCATCCGATAACCACTTATCGTTGTAAGTACCCTCATTTTGGGCGTTGCTTGGAGTAGGAGCAGTAAATGGGGATGTGATTGCGAAGTAGCTAAGTGTTTAGTAGTTAGTATCGTAACTACGAAACATCTCAGTCCTTGTGATGGTTTTCAAAAAAGTATGCAACAACTGTGTATTTACGTAATGATTCTTTCAAGTATACGGTACATTAATACAGAAAATGATGTCAAAGTGCATCAAAGGTCAAAATATCTTGCAACTGCTAAACATACTGCTTACAATTATAACTGGCGAAGCTTATATAGGAAATAATTTTGAGACTTTGGAAAGTTATTATGTAACTTTTCATTGATCAATTCAGCTTCGTATGGAAATTATATTTGAGACTGTCAGCGTTCAGGATGACAAAAACAAGTTCTTAACATCCAAAGACTGAAAGTACAGGGGACAAATTAAGCAAACTAGCCAATCCTGTGACTGGTCCATCCTTGGGTGGGATGAGGCTGAGGTCATTTTGCCGGTAAGGGAATGAGGGATTTAACCCGGAAGAAGGCGCGATTATTGTTTGCACTTGCTTCTGGTGAAAAGTTATAAAGAATGGAAATACGTGACGGCTATAAAGCAATATTAACAAGAAGACAACATACACAGCCTTGTTTACTTACTGTTGCAAAGGAAAATTGTTAACTAAAACCTAACACCATTTCACACACACACTTATTGAGCAAAGTTGACTACATATAAATATCTATCTATCTATCTATCTATCTAATATATATATATATATATATATATATATATATATATATATATATATATATATATATATATTATATCTGGAGATTGGTGGAAGTGAAAGCAAACGCAAACCCTATGCGTGCACGGCGTTGGAGGCGATGGTGATAATGATGACCGAGCTAAAAAAATGCTTGCTTTTCAAATGATTTCAAATGCGAACAATTTCGTTTTCATCGCGCGCTTCACTTCCTTAAGTATTTACTCTGCACCTCTTTTTACCAACCTACACAAACTCATCAACATTTCCCTCTGGTAAGCAGCAAAACATTATTCCCGTTTCCCTTCAGACGACTTCGGCCGCCAAACCGTCCGCATTCCTCGATTTGTCTCCTAGTCACATTTATGAACAGCGCCCAGTTTTACACGCACAGTAAACCTGACAAGAAACGCATTTACTCGTTAAGTACAAAGTTAATACATAGAGTCGCGGCCATCCTCGAACGAAATGTTCCAAAGCGAGTACGAAAGCTTCCTCATAAACATTATGGAAATGAATTGATTCCTGTCACTTTCCGCGCATATCTACAGCTTAAGGCTTTAAAATCTGATGTCCAAAAATATGCAGATACCAATAAACAAATCGAGTAAGAACAACAGCTCGGATACAAACGCATATTTGCCTCTATAAACATGCTTGCGTGTTTGATTCAAACGTCTCCGCACACGTTACGTTTATCTCTTTGCCTTTATATTCGTATATATTTACTTCAGATTTTTCTTCTTCCTACTCAGTGAGAAACTGATATTCACACAGGGAAAATTCTCGCAGCTCTTTGATCACGTGATCGGCAAACGGTAACAAAGTAACCATGGCAGAGGTAAGTCATCCGATAGGACAGCAATAGACGTTCAGGTTTCTGATAAAGAGATCAAGATAACTTGAACATACCAATCCAAGTGCAAGAACGTGTTATATAATGCAGTTACCGAAAGCAAGTAAGATCTTTTTTTTTTCTTTTTTCTTTTTTTTTTGCATATGGGGTTTCACAGCAGCATATTAAATAAGTAAGTTTCCCCTTGAGTACATACTCGTATGGAATACTTCCATAACTTCAAACTGTATGAAAACCGTGCAATGAAAAACGGGGAGTAACACAACTCACAGAATCATAAATATATTACACAGATGCTGTACTATCAAATGACTTGATAAAGGTAAAAAAATATCGGCATATTTTAACACTTTTTGAAAAATAAGAAAATAAGTAATGATCGGCATTCTTTACGGGTTGTCTCCACTTGCAGGGGTTATTAAAAAAATAAAAGAACTCTCGTTACTAAGCAGTGTGACATCGTATAACACGCACTTACTTCTCAACTTGCAGGAATTGAAATGTGAAATTGCGAATTCTCTACAAAAATATAACTCTAAAGAATGACCAATCCTGTTGAAGAAAAAGGAAACCACTGCTTTGAACAATATGTTTAAGAAGGATAAAGACAAAGACCTCGGCATGTTGCAGACATCTAAACAAGAGAGCAACAAACGTGCAATGGCAGAACACGAACTCTGGAGCGTGTGGCACTAAGTCTGTCATTAAGAAGACACGAAGTCTTGTCAAGTAGCATTAAATGATCTATGTTAGTGCTGCCAAGAAGAGAGATAGTCAGGCTTCTAAAATGTTTTTGAGGTTTAGTAAATATATCTATGCAATTTTAATATTGTCCATAAATATAAAAAGAAATATCATGTAAGTTAAAAAAAAATGTGCAAAATTAAGTATATGCTAGTGTTACCAGACCAATGAGCTGATTAACAGCTCTCTTCAGGCTGGCCCGAAGGATTAGATATCTTTACATGGCTAGGAACCAATTGGTTACTTAGCAACGGGACCTATAGCTTATTGTGGGATCCAAACCACATCGAGAAATGAATTTCTATCACCAGAAATAAATTCCTCTGATTCCTCGTTGGCAGAGCGGGGAATCGGACCTGGACCCTGAGATCGGTGGTCGAGCACGTTACCGACTCGTCCCACAAGGAACTAGAAAAAGAAATTGAGATGTTATCTTATATGTATACCCACGCAAAACATATCCAAATAAGAAATAATGTGCTTCAAAGGATTTAGAAAGCATGTCTACATGTTTTCTTTTTCTATCTTGTCTTCTTTTTCTATCTTTCCTTATACGACTTTTACGCTTGTGATACAATCTAGCACCACCTGGCAACTTATCTCTATCCTACCCCATCCTGTAATAATAAAGAATAAGGATGGACACAACCAAAGCTAATTAAGCCAAAGCAGATGTCATTATGAATTCAAGTCCTCTTGAGAGAGAGAGAATAAATGAAATATTTTGAAAATAGACACTAAATGAGGTATATCCAACGACCCCGCGGTAAACAAATTAACCGTAGAAAAAAAAATTAACAGTTAAAACCAACAGTTACTAGTGAAACAAAGCACCGGGCTAAAAAGAAAGAAAAAAAAAACTCCCACTACATAAACTAGTACTTCCATATATGTAGGGCCAACACAAACCATATACACGATTCGTCATTTAGGACTAATAATAGTGGACGCTTACGGAGTTTTTAATGCGCCTGGGCTAAAACACCTTTTCTATCAATTGAAACCAAATCACGTACACTTATTAAGAAAAAGAACATCTCTGTTGGTCAACAGAAGGTTAATTATGAACCATTTTGTACCGATAAGCTTTGGTGTGTAAACTGGTCTCTTTCGAAGTCCCTGTCTCTACTCTTTTGCTACAACAACGACGACAACGACAAATCATACGATGCTCGTATAACTTTTTTTCTTTTCTCCTTTTTTGGATTTAGGGGTTTTGTGAATAGAATGCTTAATTCAACAGGAGCTTAGGGATACATACTCTAATTTCTTTGCGCTTTACTATTCAGGCAAGCCGTGTGTATTTATGATTTATTTTATAGAGAGAAGTTTTTTCTATTAAGGCATGCACATCATTATGTAACAGCATAGGATTAGTCATATCACCTGAAAAGACTAAGATGATAGCAAGGGGTACACGCAACCCCTTGATACTGCACATACAAGGGCAGAGAATAGAGAGGTAGCGCAGCACAAGTACATGGGTGTCATACTTAATAACAGGTGTCATAAATTGTATGAAGTTAAGAGAATAGTACAGGCTTCAGCAGCAAGGTTACGCCTTCTTTGGAAAGTAGCATGTGGCTCTGTGGGTGCAAGTGTACCTATGGTGAAGCGACTTTATACATCTATGATAAGATCAATAATTGACTACAGTAGTAGCATGTTGCTGCCGCTGAGGAAGAGCTATATTGGTATCCTAGAAATCATCCAGAACAAAGCAGCAAGAAGTATAATAGGGCACCTAAAAGTGTCAGGCAAGAAATATTGAGGAATGAGGCAGGTCTGCATCCAATACATTACAGAATATAAGCAAGAACAGCAATCATCCAGTTGTATAGGTCCATCATGACGGATGATGATGGATTAACAAGAGATACTCTAACTCACAGCTATCCTAGAAGATTAAAAGATGGTTGGGTTACTGCAGCAAGACAATTAATAGAGCATTCTAGCATGAAAGAATACTTAGATGTAACCAAGATAGATGTAAAAGACATCCCCCATGGAGCATACCAGAGACTAGGTATTGCTATCAGCTTTAAAAGGGAAAAAGGAAGAGATGAATCCTGCATTGCTGAAGGATGACTATTTCCAGAGGCTGGACAGTATTCAAGGGGAGCGGGTACATTATTACACAGATGGGTCACTCCTGGAAGATGGTAGAGCAGGAAGCGGGGTAACTGTATATCAGAATGGAGAGGATGTTATACTCTCCTGTCCATTACGATCATCAGATGGATGCTCCATATTACAGTCAGAACTTCTAGGTATTACAGCTGCCCTGAGTATCATAAATAGGAATAAGGACAATGCATAATAGCAACAGATAGCCTGAGTGCCTTGCAATCACTAACACCAAGAAAAGCTGAATCAAATATCATAGTGAGAAGAGCTATAGACCTGCTATCACAGATCAGACGAGCCGGACAGAATGGTTGCATTCATATGGGTGCCTTCACACACATTGGTATCAAAGGCAATGAGAGAGCCGACGAGCTTGCTAAAGAAGGCGCAGGAAGGAGAGAGTGGATTACAAACTGACACCATCCCTGAGTATGTTGAAGGACTCAGTTGCTATGGAAATAATGCAAAGATACAATGAGAGAATAGAGATGCTCAAAGAAACGCACTCATCAATAAGAAAATACCTTGAAATTACTGGAGGTAAACCACCTGACTACAAACTTTGTGGACTGGAGAGCAGAAGAGAGCAAACAACATATAGCAGACTAAGGATGCAGAGCCGATACCTTTGGGAAGTACTGCCAGCTGTCAGTCCATCAGAAACATGCTGCAGACTATGTGGCGAGTTAAGGAAGCACACTCTAAGTCATTATCTCGTGGAGTGTGAAGTAGATTACTCATTACAGGCCACAGGGACTGAGTGAAGTTGACTTACTCAAGCATTTTCTGCAACCTGGTGTGCTGAAAAGGGTTATCAATACTCATCCAAAATTTTGCTTGCTCCAGATAGTCAATAGACTAGTAATATATTGTATCTTGTTGTACAAAATCAAATTGTAGTATGTTTTATTCACTTAGTAGCATAAGAAATAACTGTTGTATTTCTACCTGTTTTTATAATATTTTCTTAAAATCTTATGTTTTGACCTCATCTAAATGCAATTCTTTCATCAAAATAATTATCTGTATAATGTGCAGAACTAAACTGTAGTATACATTTTATTCTTTAGGTTACCTGTTAGTACCAATGAAATTGTTAGGGCCATTTTTTTTTTTTTTCATAACTTTTATTTAAAATTTATATGTTGACTCATCCAAATGTAACTCATTCAGTTAATATCTATATCAGCATATTGAGCATAAAACTACATTGTAGAACATACTATTTTGGAACCTCGTGTTAACATCATTAAACTGTTGTATATCTAATTTTTCTTATAATATTTATATATATGTGTTGACCTCATCTGAATGTCATTCATACTGCCAAGTAATTATTTCAAATTTTATCCTGTTATAAAGTAAACATTGCTCATTATTTACTCCATAGTATACCACATGTTACTCCGTTGCAATTGTGTACCTCAACAGAAACCTGAGATAATGTGTACGTATCTTGTATAGCAGACATTCAAATAATTTTTTTTTTTGTTTTATGTTCTGAAAAATATATATAAAAGTTCAATAATCTTTGTAATACTTAAAGGACTAATTATATAGTGCAATCACTTAATGGGTAATTCCTATTCAACATATTGTAATTTCCCAATATAGTTATCTATAAGCATTTAAATTTTGTAATACTACCTGAGTACCATATCAGCCCCGACGAATGACGTTTGTCTAGTAATCAATAGGGTGGAAAAGGTATGTATGATACCACAACTTGTATTTAAATTTTGTAATACTACCTGAGTACCATATCAGCCCTGATGAATGACGTTTGTCTAGTAATCAATAGGGTGGAAAAGGTATGTATAATACCACAGCTAATGCCATTCATTCAAGAGGGCTTTCCCCTAAACGATACGCACCCCCCCCCCCCTGTGGGTTGCTGTTGTGCTGGCTTTGTAAGCTTTGCACCAATAAATTGTTTCTCTCTCTAATTCAATAATTTTCTAACTACAAGGTACCGACATAAATGATTCATTTAAAATTTAAATCTGGTACTAAATCTTTTTTAAATCTCTTTTAATATCTAAAAATTTCTTGATCAAAACTGTTTAGCAATTCATATGGTTACAGCAATTGTGTTGTTCTTCAAATATAATCATTTGAAAATATTCAGGTAAAAGAGAAACCTATTTCCTGAAGGCATCTGCGTTTAGTACGGCATACTTTAGCAAAAAAAAAAAAAAATTGTTTTATAACAAAAGAGATCAATCCTGTTACCGTAGAGGATACGCAAGGACTTTCAATAAAGGACATAGATAATGGATAAACAATAATTTTACAGACATTTGACATTGAAATCCTTATAATTTTTGGGCAGTGGTATACGTGGCACATGAGCTTCCAGCCTAAAGGACCCTCTAGTCGCCTTATACCTCTTCCTCTGCATATGAGAGACTTCGGAGCGAGCTAAGCATACCAACATAAAGGATCCCAGCTATTGGGAAAAAAATAAAAATAAAAATATTGCGCTGTTACTGCACGCCAATCAGATTACTAAACTATCCCAGCTATTTTTTTTTTTTTTTTTTTTTTTTGGGGGGGGGGGGTTGCCGAATAAGTGTACTTTTACTGCACGCTAATCAAATTACATTCCCGACCATTTCTACTCGTCTAAAGAACTTTCATACATAACGTCATTCATTCATATCATAAGACTCAGTTTACGCTCGCAAGTAACCCGGAGGGGTTCTTGGCAGACCTCTATCGGAAGCTCTTTGCACTAAGAACCACTAAATGTACAATTGCTGTAGCGAAGATTTATATTGGGTAATCTTCGTAAGTCGTTGCACTTCCTGTACAGTAATAAGACACTTTCTTTGTGATTAAAGCCGCGGAGCAGAAAGGCGAGATTGTGCTACGTTTTGTAACTAATTGTACTTTTTTTTTTCCTTTTATAGTTTTAGCACCGGATGATGAGTACAGTAGTCCTTTTATAGGTGTAATATCGCAAAACGTATCCTTAAAGATAAATGTTATTATAGCGATCCTCATAAAAAGTTTCGACAAATAAGAATCTATGAAGAGCATACTTGCAAACTAATAGCACATACTTCCGCAAAACTTTTCGCAGAACTTGCCAAAGGTTTCTATAAATTGTTGACGGACCTTTATGATTGCTTTGGAAATAATAATAATAATAATAATAACAAAAAGGATATGGTATATGCCAGTGGAAATTGTACCCATAATCATAAGAACACTAGGCACGATCCCAAGATCCCTGAAAAGGAATCTAGAAAAATTAGAGGCTGAAGTAGCTCCAGGACTCATGCAGAAGAGTGTGATCCTACAAACGACGCACATAGTAAGAAAAGTGATGGACTCCTAAGGAGGCAGGATGCAACCCGGAACCCCACACTATAAATACCACCCAGTCGAATTGGAGGACTGTGATAGAGCAAAAATAATGGACATAATTTTCAGTGTCGAAAATGATGACCATGGTTGGAGGTCCACAATAATATCACCTGACTGAAGTTGAACCTAGTACAAAGTTCGAAAGCTTTTATTATCTATTAAAGACTTCACACGCGATATTATTGTGGACCTGCAACTATAATAATAATAATAATAATAATAATAATAATAATAATAATAATAATAACAATGCTACAAAACAATTTACTCCCATTGCCTCAGTTATGGGCAAAGAATATTTCCAAGGATAAGGAAGCTATGTGCCACTCCAACAATTTTTTTCATTATGTTTTGTTACTACAAATACGATATACGAAATTGTTAATCAATTTGTCGCATTATAAACGAAGTGAACGCATCTCCATAGGAATACAGCTGTATTAAAAGAACTCCAACCTTACTGCACTAGAAGGGGTGACAAATAATGGTGGTGTGCGAGGGTATTGTGGGGTAGGGGGAGGGGAGGGGAACACTGAGGAAGGAACTCATGTAAGGTAGGTTAAATTAGGTAAGGTTACCATAGGCTATAAAAGTTTACTGCCAATATCTATTAGTACAACCAAAAGTGCAGTTGTTCTCGACGCAAAAAAAAAAAAAAAAAAAAAACACACACACACGCACACACACAAAAAAAACAAAGCAGGAATGTCCTAAAATGCTATACTTACCGTTTATAAAAATGCGCTTTCATGCATGTACTAAGAAGCAGGCCATGGCATGTACCATGATACAACTGTATTAGAAGAAAATTGAAGTCTAGAGGACGTTAAAACTTTTACACATTTTTCTAATCTACTATTCAAACCGATTAACAACGACTCATTGCTTTTGTGATTATTATAATATAGGCGTGATCATCAGTGATCATTATTATACTCATATAAAAGTCTCGACTCCAATCAGAAGAGGTAATACTGATTATCAGGAGAGATAACGCTGTTGCCAGGTTCAGTTTAGAATACCAGTTTTACAAGTCAAAATTTGTTTGTACATTTGAATAAGCAGCCTCTAGAAAAGTAAAATTAGCAGCGTGTTACTGTGCGAAGTACAGTCCAATGAATGAACCACTGTAATCTTGCCATTTCTTTTACTGCAAAATTGGGGAGAACACTGTTCCTCACCTAATTAGAGACTGTGATTCTCTTAAATGTGTGCAATACTTCCATTTAAATACACCGTAATTTCTCCGAGTTCCGTTGATATTAACGGTTGTTTGTGTGTTGATATTGGTCAGCTTTATTATTATTATTATTATTATTATTATTATTATTATTATTATTATTATTATTATTATTATTATTGTTTCACTGTTGCCTTCAACTGACTAGTTTTTGCCCCACATAGCTTTGCTTGGCAAGTTCGTGATCTGTTGGGGTAGTTCGATACGAGCATGGGCACATTTGGTTTTATGTATATAAAAAATACATTCATAAATCCTGACGTGGACGTGGCCCCTCTGAAAGCCTTTCTTATTTGTAAGCTGTCTTTTATCATTCATTTTAATTTACACAAAGGCGGTGTTGTAAAATAATGTAATTTACACGAAGCCAGTGTTGTAAAATGAATGTAATTTACACGAAGCCGGTGTTGTAAAATGAATGTAATTTACACAAAGGCGGTGTTGTGAAATGAATGTTATTTACACGACGCCAGTGTTGTAAAATGAATGTAATTTACACAAAGGCGGTGTTGTGAAATGAATGAAATTTACACAAAACCAGTGTTGTAAAATGAAAGTAATTTACACGAAGCCGGTGTTGTGAAATGAATAAAACTTTCCATTTCTTACCAAGACGAAAATAACTACAGATCCTGGGTGGCAGAAACCCTGGAAGAGAAACAACGACGTCCAGTGTAATATAAACGTAAGACACACACGGCTTCCTTTTACTTATGACGCAGGTACTTCTGTTACAAAAAAACAGACAGCCTCAGGTCCAGCAAAACAAGAAGAACTGGACAAATAAAAAAAAGAAGAAAATTATACTTAGATACCTGTTGGGAACGGACCAAGTAATCACCAGCAAGTTCAAGGACGTACATGATGCAAATTCTCCGTATTTATGGACCCTGCCAAAATCCACCTGCATTGTTGCTAACTGTGTGTTAAACGATAAGGACTAATAAACGCGGGGTTTGAATTTTTCTATAATCTCCAGCTTCCTTTTGGAGAAGACTCTATAATTCCAAGGGGCATCACATAGGGATTTCCAGATTTCCAGAGAATGGTAGAAGGGGGAAGATATGGAGAAATGAAAACTATAATTCACCAGCAGATGAATTATAGGGTGGTGATAAAAGAGATGAACAAAAGACTAAAGAAATTCCATACTCTTTTTGCAGCAATACGCTGTGGATAGTTGTTACCTTCGTCTACCCACTTTGTGAAATTCCTCTCCCATTTCGTCTATCAGCGAACCTCAATAAAACAGCAAAAACTCATCAACGTCACCTTGAAAACGTATTCGGTCTTTTCGTCGTTTTATGGCGTTATGGAAATGGCACCCAAGCTGAGGGCAGCAGTCTTTCAGGAGAATCTCGACTTCTACGTAGTTACGATGAACAAAATCAGTCTGGTGAAATAGTCCTTTTAATTAGGACGATTTCTTTGCAGCATACAACACATAAGCCTGATCGTGGATTACAGAATTTGAACCAATCTTCTAATGTTTTAATAGGGAATTTTAAAAGCTGATATTTAAACCCACTAATACGTTTCCGAATTTTAAAAGCAATCATTCATGGAAAGAGAGAGAGAGAGAGAGAGAGAGAGAGAGAGAGAGAGAGAGAGAGAGAGAGAGAGACTGTATTAAACATCAAACATTCTGACATTATCATACACCCTTGGCGCAAAAATTATAATGAAATTTAACTAAATACAGAACTTAGGCTAAAGGCCAAGCTCTGGATCCTACGAGGCCATTCAGCATTGAAACGGAAATTGACAGTCAAAGGTTTGAATGGTGTAACAGGAGTAGAACCTTACATCTACACTATGAATCAATTGTTAGGAGAGGGTGGAAAGTAAGATGGAAGAAAGAGAATATGAAAGGGGGTACAGTAAAAGAAACGAAAGGGGTTGGAGCTAGGTGCCGAGGGCACGCTGCAGAGAACCTGAAGTAACAATGCTAATGACCATTTCATCCGAGAGTTGATTGATATCAGCAGATAATTCTATAAAACTATCTATGTATAATCAATAATTCCAAGAATGCTCTACGCAACAGAGTTCAGAATAAGTGCAATACAACTGTAGTTCTAAACATATTGGTAAAATACGTTTATCGTCGTTACATTACATGAAAGACAACAACAGAACTGTATCTAATGGGTGATAATGACGGATTATGAAATTTTGGTGGTAAAGCCAAAAACTGGGGCACTTGCGCCCATTCAACGGCCGAGATAGTGAAAAGAGGGAGCTATGGTTGTAGGAAAGCAAGATAAAGCGATCCAGAAAAGAAAGGGAATGAAAAATAAAGCGGGAACAGAAATAACATAAAGCACCTAAAAAAAATGGATGAAGCTAGGGGACGAAGGGACACTGCTAAAAACTTTCAGTAATGCTTACAGTGCACCACGTGAGGGGCATTAAAAGGACTACGCCCACTACGAGAGCGATTGAAAACGACAATGTGAATGTTTTTTTTTATTTTCTTTATTTTTTATTTATTTATTTTGTTTATTATAGAAACGGTGCAGCTACTTGATAAATCACGCAGGAAATTGAACAGGCAATTTAAGCAGGGAGAGACTGGAAGTCAGGGAGGGAGAGGCTGTAGGGAATTTACATGAAAAAAACTCAATCAGTAACCAGAGGTAAAACAATAAAAAATCAGGATTCGGTCTTACCAGAGTTTAATGTTTTCCTAAAACTTTCTACAGTTATGTTTATATTCAGATTCTAGCGCCAGATTATTATTAGGGCAGCTGCGAACTACTGCCCACGCTTAAACGAAGTCTATTTATGACACTAAAAACCCAGACTCTGTTACAGCGAGGCAGACAATCACTGTAACTATTATGTTTTCATAATCAACAAACACTAGATAAAAGTAAAAACAAGCTGCGGCATTTTTAAACAAAATTTTGTAAGCATCGAAGCTATCCCAGTAAAAACTGGCTACTTAAACAACCAAAACCATTTAATTCCAGCACAATCCTAATGTTTTATCCTGATCCGATCGGATGTCGAGCATACAAATAAGCAGATGGAGGAGGTTTACCCCGTAACTAACCGGACCATTACAAAATATAGCTCCAGTCCTTCGTTGTAATAAAACTTGCCTAGTCCAGACTGAACACCAGAAATCTTGAAGCTCCGAAGATTCTAAGAGTAAAGTCTTTGTAATCCGAGAAGGCCGAACAAGGATCCGTAATTGCAAGGGCGTAATCACTTTGCCATTCTGAATCACTTTAGCAGTAAACAAACCTGTCTGTCTGTCTGTCTGTCTAAAATAAGTTGATCTGCCGGCAAATAATTAAATTTTGTTACGTTATGGTACCTAGTAATACAGTGTTATTTTTGAAAGCTGAAAGCTGCGACAGAGCTCGTTAAAATTTAAGACATTCTAATTAGATTTGAATAAAAATAGTCTAGCTACAGCAGCTGTGTGTGTGTGTGTGTGTGTGTGTGCGCGCGCGCCGAGAGAGAGAGAGAGAGAGAGAGGAGAGAGAGAGAGAGAGAGAGTAATGTATTTTGGGTTCTATCTGCGCTTATATTCAGTGACATTTATACTTGTCAGAAACAAACAAACTATATGTGTATGTGTGTGTGTGTGTGTGTGTGTGAGAGAGAGAGAGAGAGAGAGAGAGAGAGAGAGAGAGAGCGCAATGCACTCTTTGGTTCTATCTGTGTTTATATTCAGTGACTTTTATACTTGTCAGAAACAAATAAACTATATGTGAGAGAGAGAGAGAGAGAGAGAGAGAGAGAGAGAGAGAGAGAGAAGCGATCTTTGGTTATTTCTGGTTCTATCTGTGTTTATATTCAGTGACTTTTATACTTGTCAGAAACAAATAAACTATATGTGTGAGAGAGAGAGAGAGAGAGAGAGAGAGAGAGAGAGAGAGAGAGCGCAATGCATTCTTTGGTTCTATCTGTGTGTATATTCAGTGACTTTTATACTTGTCAGAAACAAATAAACTATATGTGTGTGTGTGTGTGTGTGTGAGAGAGAGAGAGGAGAGAGAGAGAGAGAGAGAGAGAGAGAGAGAGAGCGCAATGCATTCTTGGTTCTATCTGTGTTTATATTCAGTGACTTTTATACTTGTCAGAAACAAAAACTATATGTGTGTGTGTGTGTGTGTGGAGAGAGAGAGAGAGAGAGAGAGAGAGAGAGAGAGAGAGAGAGAGAGAGAAAGTAATGCATTCTTTGGTTCTATCCGTGCTTATTTTCAGTGACTTTTATTTCTTGTCAGAAACAAATACTTCACTGATATTTTACTCGCTACAAATACGATATGCATCAACAATCAACACCCGGCATTAGCAATTTTATAGTGACCCTCAGTCTAGCCAAGGGTATACACTAAGACAACTTCACCTCACCGAAACCCATAGGACGGAAGTGGGTCTTCTAGAACTGGCTAGGAATTTATTACTTTGTTTATTCGTTCCGTCTCAGTTAACTTAAGGTTATTTTTTTGTCCAATCTTTGGAGAATTAAACAGATTTCTGGACGACAGTTAGCAACAGAATCAGATGTATTCATAAAAGGATGATACATTTCGATGAAATTTGGTTACTGAATGGTTGCTGTTACGATATATACATACATTATATATATATATATATATATATATATATATATATAGTATATATATATATATAATATATATATACTATATATATATATATATATATATATATATATATATTAAACACACAAACACGACCTAGTCGTAAAAAAGGAATGATGTTTGCAATCGCAAAGTAAAGACGAGATGATGAATGTAAAGCGCAGCCCTTATGGTGTCAATCCGCTCTAATAAGGACCGTGATATAATATATATATATATATATATAATATATATATTATATATATATATATATATATATATATATATAAACAGAAGTACATTTGCGTATACATACATACATACATATATATATATATATATATATATGACTGGTAAAAATGTTCTGTAACAACAGAATTCCATCTAATAAAAGGAGCCCATAAAAACACCAAAATATAGAGAAAAAAAAAAGTACTATATTTCAGAGACTGCTGTCTCCCTCTTCAGGTAGATGAATGAGAAAAGTTTACAGAAAAGGTGGTATTTATACCAAGAGGTCCATCCACAAACAAGCCAATTTAAGTCACCCCCGCTGATAATCTTCCTTTAATCTTCTTAAGTGTTGGTTGAATGAAGACGTTGTCGATCGTATCTGAAATCCATGCTCCTTTTGAGATGTTCATTACCTGCCTCTCTTTTATTAAGGCCGATTCCATCATTTGACTCTTGTACCGGCAGTTGCTGCTATAAATTACACGTGACAAATTCCAGTTTATTCTATGGTTATGTTCATTTATATGGTTGAAAATAGCCGAGTTCTGTTGTCCATACCTAACTGACCGTTTGTGTTGTATTAATCTCTGGGGAAGGGATTTACCTGTAAATCCGATGGAAGATTGGTCACAGTCCTGGCATGGGATTTCGTATACCCCAGAGTCCTTTGGAGATGTCTTTTGTTGGACGTTAATCAGGGATTTGGCTAAGGTGTTTGGGTAAGTAAATACAAAAGGGTTCGATTTTCCGAGGGGGTTGGTTATTCTCTTAATCGTGTCCAGGTGGGGAATTATTATTTTATTGTTGGGTGTATCTCTGGTCTTGTCTTTAGGGGGTCGGTAGAAAATTACGTTTGCTTTGTGAATTGCTTTCTCAATTATATGGTCAGGATATTTTAAAGACGAAAGTTGCTTGCGAATTAGTTCAAATTCTTTTTCCAGGAATTCTGGGGAACAAATTCGTAAGGCTCTTAAGAACAAGTTACTAGCTACACCTATCTTGATAGTACTGTCGTGATAGCTAAAGTAGTGAATGTATGAAAGTGAGAACGTTGGTTTTCTGTATATGGTAAAGTACCAGTACAGGACGTTCTTCAGTTTTTAAGGGTAAAATTATCCCCCTATTCAGATCATTTCCCATTGGCGCTTGACAAAATAATAAAGCTAGTTGAATTATGTGCATCTAATAACGTATTTTCATTCGGGGAATCATTCTACAAACAAAAATTCGGGTGTAGTATGGGTAGTCCTTTAAGTCCTGTTCTAGCCAATCTGTACATGGAATACTTTGAAACTACAGTAATAAATGCAATAAAACCCAAAAACATGCTGTGGATGAGATACGTGGATGATATCCTAACATTTTGGGATAATAGGTGGGGCAATTTTAATGAATTCCTCGCGAAATTAAACACATTAGTGCCCAGCATCAAATTTAAAGTTGAATGGGAAACAGACAACAAAATTCCTTTTCTTGATGTTTTAATAATCAGAGATACGACAGAATACAAATTTACCATATACAGAAAACCAACGTTCTCACTTTCATACATTCATTTTTTTTCTCTATATTTTGGTGTTTTTATGGGCTCCTTTTATTAGATATATATATATATATATATATATATATATATATATATATATCTATATATATATATACTATACGTATATATATATATATATATATATATATATATATATATATATATATATATATATATATAATATATCAAAAGAAGGATCCACAGTAATATCTTGTTAATCAAGATAATATATTTATGGAAATATATACAAAGCTTAAAGCTTCCGTCCATCCTCCTGTGGACTGATCAAGTCCACAGGAGGATGGACGAAAGCTTTAAGCTTTGTATATATTTCCATAAATATATTTTATCTTGATAAACAAGGATATTACTGTGGATCCTTCTATTGAGTTCTTAGAAGCATGATACGGTGTTTTTATATTGCTATATATATATATATATATATATATATATATATATATATATATATATATATATATATATGGAATATAAAATCATAATTATAAGAATTTATGTCATTTCATCTAGAATAACTAAACAACAACTTCAAGACTACATTTACTCAAACAAATGGTGAGACTGGCTACCAAAGGACAACCTCCCAGCATTCAGATCCTACACACGAAGAGTCGGGAATAACAGAAACATAAATAAAGTTAATTAAGACCAGAAAATGCGCACCAGGCCACGCGCATTAACCACTGAGTTGAGAAAAGAATTTATCACCCATAAATCCTACAACCAAGTAAAGAGATACGAAGGATATACGCCAGACGCATTTCCCTCCCTCACTTTCAAGGACGGGGTGTTATGGGAAAAGGCCTGGAATCTCGGGTACCTAAATTGTCCTTAAGGTACTCCATTGCTTACAAAAGACCGTAGGCTGTCGGCTGAAGGCCCATAACTATGCTTCAATTCACTGTGTTGAGAATCAATACAAGGCTGCTCAGGAAGCAAGAGACCGTGCTAGGTGGGATGCAGATCAGTTTTCAAGAAACAAATTGAACAATTAGAGTTTATGTTAATCTAACTGAACTTTCATCTTATTGATGACGTCATCACGATGGGAATAGGCGAGAGACACTCCCCTTCCTCCCTCCCTTTCAAGGTCGGAGTTTTATGGGAAATGGCCTCAAATCTCCAGTACCTAATTCTTTATTGTATCAAGTAACTCGACAGGTTACAATAATCTTTGGCTGAAGGCTGAAGACCCTTAACTGAGTTTCTATTCCTTATAACGTTTATCAATACGAGGCTGCTCCGGGGGCAAGAGACCGTGCTGGGATACGGATCAGCCTCATGAAACTACAAAAATAAACTCTCAAACTTCAAGTTCATTTAATTTAACTTTTATCTTCCCGATGCCATCCACCTCGTCCTCAAGAGGACCGTCCCCCTTTCCTCTCCCCTCTAAATCCTCTGCTCACGATTCAGGAACTCTCTTGGTCTGTTTACTTAGCTGACCTATAACCTTTCATTTTTTTATTTTCTATCAAGAAGTCTTGTAAATGTAGATTTTCTACCTAGGGTTGTTCACGGCAAGTTTATTGAAACTGAAATTATGATGAAAATGATGCAAAACAGATCCAAAAGTTGACTTTTATATATATATATATATATATATATATATATATATATATTATATATATATATATATATATATATATATATATATATAATATGTATATGAAGATAAAAGGCCCATTAAACCACTATTTTAACGTTGCAAACTATATATTTCGAGCACTTCC
>NC_061092.1:17468717-17501217 GCF_015104395.2 Macrobrachium nipponense
ACCTGTGTTAAACGCCGCTCTCTCTCTCTCTCTCTCTCTCTCCTCTCTCTCATCTCTATATATATATATATATATATATATATATATATATATATATATATATATATATATATAATATATTATATATATAAAGAATAATTGCAAATATTATATATATATATATATTATATATATATATTATTAGATTATATATATATATATATATATATATATATATATATATATATAATAGAATATTATAAAATATAATAAATAATACATATATAATAATTATACTTAATATAATATATATATAATTATATATATAATAATATACATATATATATATATATATATTATATATATATATATATATACATATATATAAATATATATATATATATATATAGATTATAATATATATAATTATATATATATTATATACATATATATATATTATATATATATAAATATATATATGATATAAAATTGCAAAAATATAGAACCCAATATATCTATATATATATATATATATAATATTATATATACTAATATATATATATATATTATAATATATATATATATATATATATATCTATATATATATTATATATAATATATCAACCGAAGGGAAGCCTCAGACGGGATACATGGCGGTAAGGGTTTAAATGGAGACATCTGTTTCATATGGGCGTTTATTTAATGCAACGTCAGGGACCAGCCCCATTTTCATGCTGAAAATTACAATAATAAAATTAAATTAGAATAATTACTCATCTAAAAAAACATACAATTACAATACTTAAAGCATATTAAAAGAACACCAAACTAAACGCAAGAGATTGCTTGCGTGTTTTGTTTTTGTTTTTTTAGTCACTCGTCTTCCTTCCTCTACTGGAAAGGTACTTGCGTTTAGTTGGTGTTCTTTTAATATGCTTTAAGTATTGTAATTGTATGTTTTTTTTAGATGAGTAATTATTCTAATTTAATTTTATTATTGTAATTTTCAGCTGAAAATGGGGCTGGTCCCTGAAACGTTGCATTAAATAACGCCCATATGAAACAGATGTCTCCATTTAAACCCTTACCGCTATATATATATATATATATATATATATATATATATATATATATATATATATATATATATATATATATATATATATATATATATATATATACAATATTTGTTATATATATTTTGCTATTACTCTTTACATTTCAATAACCAAAGACTAAGCAGAGCACCGAGGACTTAGAACAGCGTAGCATGTACTACACAACGCTCATTAAATATTCAGTCAGGATATATCTCAGGAGTATCTAGATTAAAATGTATGTTTATGGGACAGGTTGAGCCGAAGTGCTACATATGGAAGTTTGGCGTACCCAAGTATTTCAGGGATGCTGAGCGCCAACCTTGTGGGTGAGACTCTAATCCAAATGATAAGTCTGATTCATCGGTGGGTTTCTGACGCAAATATTAAAAGCGCATAAAATCGGAATAAAAAGTGAGGGTTTAAGTCATTAAATCAATACTAAATTACACTGACAACCTACCGGGAACATGAGACAGTAATATACTCAAATGCCTTTCTTAAAGAATCGCCTCAATTCGCAGCTACGAAAAATTTCTGCCAAAGGAAAAAGTTAGAGAGAATTTTATCATAAAAAAAATACATGAATTAATGTTGGCTTAGGCAAGATCGAATTAATAACGCTAACATTCTTCAAAAACTTTGTAAACAAACCAAGCTTCAAAAAAATCTGTTATTTATACAAAGGTAAAAGGAAAACCCGTGTTTTGGAGGTGACATACCTTACCTTACAGACCTTACATCTTGTTCGGGTTGCCCCAGGTCCCTCAGTGTGAGGCACCTCTAATGTCTACCAGAGAGTTGCTTTTTATATGTATAAGTACATCCACAATCTCCTATTCGTTCTTTCCAGTCTACGAAAGGAAAGTTGAAGTCTCCAGATAGGAGAATAGTCCAGTCCTTGTGATTTCTACATATATCATCCAGTTTTTCTATTATTAAGTCAAACTCTTTAGTATTAGGAGGTCTATATATTACTATGTTCATTAATTTTTCAGATTCAAATTCTACCGCTATTAGTTCACATTCTGAGTTTACTATATTTCTCATATTTTTATATTTTTCCTTGTTTTTTGTCTTTCCCATATATTGCGGTTCCCCCTTGATTCCTATTTTTTCTATCTGATCTATAAGTTTGGAACCCTTTTATTTGATCATCATTCCCAGTCTCTTGGGAATACCAGGTTTCACTTATATTCATTATATCTATTTTCTTTTCAATTTGGGTTATTTCTTCTAAGTACTCTATTTTTCTTTTTGAGTTACTTGTAACTAAACCCTGCGCATTCATCACTATGATGGTTTGCGTGTTTTCTCCTTCATTTAATATTGGTAATAATAGGGATTTTCCCATGTCTCTTTCCTGTTCTGGTATGTTGTTCTTTTTTTCATTTCCAGAAATTCTGACATTAAAAAATCCAACTTTTCCATAATATTTGTTCTTCCTTCATCATAATTATTCATTTTGTGTCTGAATCTGCAATTTTCTCCGTATCTGCAATATCCTCTTGCATAATAAAAACAGTTATTATCTCTTGAGTAGAATCTTGGAGCTGATGCATTGAAATTTTTTGCTGACACCTCTGCATATCTCGTTGATGGCTTGCTTTTTTCTTTTACCTGATATTCTTCATTCCTCTCTTTATTTGTTTCTTTCTTATTTTGGATTTTATTACTTGATTGGTTATTTATTTGATTATTTTTCATGGCTACAGGGTGCATATATTTACATTTTTTGTCGAACTTACATCCTTTTCCTTCTTTTAGGTTTTTGCATATTTTTGGATGTAGATCTCTGCAATCATCCTCATATCCATCTAGGTATGCACATTTACCATATATTTCATAGTTGTGACATACCTTAGGATGATACGGTTGTTAGACGAAACAAACCTGCATCAATCGATTTGAAAAATGCTAATATTACCTAAGTATAGGTCATCTCAACATTGCTAATAGCAGAGAGAGAGAGAGAGAGAGAGAGAGAGAGAGAGAGAGAGAGAGAGAGAGAGAAATAAAAATAATAATAACTTCATTTCCATTTGACACTGGTTATTCTACAGAGAGAGAGAGAGAGAGAGAGAGAGAGAGAGAGAGAGAGAGAGAGAAATAATAATAATAACTTTATTTCCAATTGACACTGGTTATTCTACAGAGAGAGAGAGAGAGAGAGAGAGAGAGAGAGAGAGAGAGAGAGAGAGAGAGAGAGAGAGCATCTGCTTAGCTGCTTCATTAGACGATTCTGAATCTTACCATAATGGCTGCCTCACCATTTAAGGTTCCTTAGAAACTAACCGAAGGTTACTGATCCGAAAAAAACCTATTGCTATGATCCAAGAAAAAACAGAAACCGATGAGGTATTTTATATCACCTTTTGCAGAAAGCTTTATTAGTCCTCCAAAATATGTAAATATATCTTAGTTCTTAAAAAGGACTAGTCAGTTGTTACTCTTCAAAATAAACTGTCAGTTCAATGGAATTTCTCTTTTACAATAATACAAGAATGTAGACCTTTAATTAAGCGATTTTGTATTTCAAAAACACAATTGGATTTCATTAAACGGATTTCCTTGTCATGTACTACATGACAGAAACATGTAGCAATCTTTCACAATTTTCTTCTAAATGTAGCTGATATCCAAATAACTTCTATTTCACAATCACGACAAATTTACAGATGAAATCAATCATGCAAAAAATGGTAAAGGTGTTCTTTATAATCTGCTGAATACTCGTAGAATTAAAGCCCATGTTTATTATGTCATACAGACTCGCAAGACCTAGTAAAACGGTATCAAGTATTCTAAGACTCGCAAGATCAAAAATGCAATTAATCATCTCATAAAGATTAATAGGATTCAACCACTCCAGAGATTTATAAGACATAATAGTCTTTTAATTATTGCTTTAGATAGTGGTTATTAATCTATAAGACTTTCAAAGACCTATTAGGCTGCTGATCGTCTCATAAGACTCACAACTGTGATCCGACACAGTTGATCATCTCACAAGAATATTTCCTCCAGACTCGCTTGATCTAAGACCTATTCATTATCTCAAAAGACTCGGAAGATCTAAGACACTGTTAGTCATCTCAGTAAGACTCGTCACATCTCACAGTGGGCCAGGAGGTGGACAAAAACCCCCCCAAAAAATATTATTTAGTTTTATAAAAATTATATTAAAAACGTAAATTAGAATAGTTTTTATAAAGAGAACCGTATATTATATTATTATTTAAGGAGCAGGGGTTAGACTGGCGCTATGATTTTTAGACGCAATCGGCTAAGTACATTCTCTCCCAGTATGCTAGTGACTAGTCTACATCAGAATTGTGTGCATGTAGCATCTGTGATATTAGGTGTGTGTTTCATTAGTTTATAAGAGAGTTTTAACAAGTTTACTACTTGTTATTTCTGTGATTAAACATTTCAAATATTGTGCATAACATGCAATTAATCCATGTTATATAGATGTATACAAAAGTACTTACAATATTTTTTATTTAACAAAAACAAGTATGCGGCAATTTTTTCGCTTGCATTTGCTTCGTATCTCTTATGGATTTTATTATACTAGAACTTGTGTAGAAAATGAAAATATTTGTTTTCTTTGCACCAATTTGCACTTCGAGCTTTTGTGGGCAATTGTAACTGAAACGCTACCTCCCCTATCATGGCGCCATTCAACCGGGGAGTCTGAGCAACCAAACGGCATTAGGTACTTCATCATCTTAATACTACATGGTGTTTTCAAAGGGTTAATGGCAAATCCCAGCCTAAAAAGTTGGAGGGGGTTGGGTTGCTAGTAGTTTTGGATTTTAAGGTTGTTCAAAGGATTAGCTTGGTTTAGGGCAGGAAAATATCTAGAACCTGTAAATCAGGAAAGTCATGGAGCCATTGCATACGGAAATCATTACTGTTTATACTATACTAATTTGCAACAGAGATCATCAGTGGGTCAATGGCAAATCACTTAAAAGCCAACCCTGTGATTCTGAGATCTTTCCCAGCTGGTTCCATTGAAGAGTTAGAAAGTATTTTTCTGGTGCTGGAAATTCCCTTCTCGTTACTCATCCATACATGAAATTCTCAAATGAAACTTATAGTGAGACTATAAGAATGCTACATCTAATGATGGGAATACTGCTCGCAGGTTTTTCAAGACTGCAGAAACTGCATTCGAAATCACTGGCCTTGATCAATTCTTTGTTATAAACTTTATTTGATTTTACCAACAATGTCATCTGGTCTTGATATCGATGCAGATAAATTTAAAAGGTTTTGCTTGGACACTGCCAAATGTTATGTACAAAAATATAACTGCTACTACATGCCCCAAAGCTTGCATCGGTTGTTAATTCATGGTGCTTCAGTGATATGCAACTGCAAACTACCAATTGGCATATCTGAGGAGGCACAAGAAGCAAATGATAAAGAATTCAAGAAGTTTAGGTAATCTTTCACAACGAAAACTTCACGAATAAAGACAAATGAAGATTTAATGATAAGATTACTTTGTCCATCTGATCCCTTGGTAAGTTCTTTAAGAAAAGTAGACAGACCTGTAAAAACTGAACTACCTAAAGAAAGCAAAAATTTTATCGTCCAATATACCCTTTGATTTGTATCATGCAGTCTTAATATGAGTTAAAGTTCCTTGGTATTTAAGACTTTTTTAATGGATTAAATGCTTTTATTTCTATATTCATATTACTATAGTATAATAGTATAACCAAAGTGTTATTCTTTACGTTCATTAAATAAATTATATTGTAAAATCTTCATAGACACCATTTGATAGAAATAATCTTATTTTTTATAATTTTATTCTTATCTTTTCTGCACTTAATAAAAGTATCAAATATAAAGGTTATATAGTTCTAACTATATTTTACCAAATACACAAAAAATGGGTAAACGTATCACTCATATTATTACATATGCTTAGTTTATAATAGAAAATGATAAATAATACTTGGATGTGAAAGCCAAAAAGTTACTGTTCTGGCCCACTGTGCACTTGAGAGTCCTCTAATTATCTCACAAGACTTCTAAGGTCTCAGATGCTGTTAATCATCTCATACGACTCACAAGATCTGGAACTCAAAAGGTATACAATCTATTAATGATCTCCTAAGAACTGGAAGATCTAAGATCTAAGACGCTGCAAATTACCTCATAAGCCTCGTAAGATCTAAGACCCTGCTGATTACCTCCTAAGATGCTGTTAATCATCTCCTAAGATTTGCTAGAACCAAGACGATGTTAGTCATATCGTAAGACTCACGAGATCCAAGATCTATTAATGATTCCACGAGGCTCGCAAGATCTAAGACGCTACCGATTATCTCAAAACTCACAAGCTCTAACACGCTGTGAATGATCTTATAAGAGCCACAAGATCCGAGACTGATGATTATTTCAAAACTCACAAGCAGTAAGACCCAGTCAGTTATCTCATAAGACTCACAAGTCTAAGACGCTGTTAATCATCTGATAAGACTCGCAAGATATGAAAAGCAGTTAATAACCTCATAAGACGCGCAATATCTGAGACGCTGCTAATAACCTAATAAGACACGCAATATCTGAGACGCTGTTAATAATCTTGTAAGACTAGCAAGATCTGAGAAGCTGTTAATGACCTCATAAGACGTGCAAGATCTGAGAAGCTGTTAATAATCTCAAAAGACGTGCAAGATTTGAGAAGCTTTTAATAACCTCATAAGACGCACAAGATCTGAGAACCTGTTAATAATCTCATTAGACGTGCAATATCTGAGAAGCTGTTAATAGTCTCATAAGACTAGCAAGATCTGAAAAGCTGTTAATAATCTCATAAGAGGCGCAAGATCTGAGAAGCTGTTAATTGTCTCAAAGGACTTCTTGCTCTTCCCCTCCCCCCAACCCCCCCTCCGCCAGCATCCTTTGCCATTGGCCTTTCATTCCGGTCCCACGCGGCCTCCACTCTCCTCCCTTATACTTCTTCATTAAGGAGTTGTAAAGACCCGTCGGTGAGTGCTGCGTCGACTGAGAGAAATGTCTTTGCAGATAGCGAATCCCGAGCTTACTTTTGAACACTCGCGAGCCAAAGGCGCCATTAAGATTCCTCAAATGAACCGACAGTCATTTATTTTACAAGAGGAGATTACGCTCACAATGTAAACAGAGACTCCGGTGTCCGTGCTCATATATTCCTGGGCTCTGTTGTGCAAGCTCTGCGTTGCGTAACGTTTTTTTTTTTTTTTTTTTTTTTTTTGAGTGTGGCTAAATGCCGCTCTCCGTCTTACGTAAGTCGAAAGCGTAGCAGTCGGAAGGATGAGGATGAAATACAACAAAAATGGACACCTTATGTCGCTCGCCTCCACACTCAGCATGGGGCGCTGAATCCAATAATCAACTTCCTTTAACTGACGATTACGCGGGATGAGTAATCAGTCCCTTTGATATTAAGTCAATCCACTCCCCCCCCCCCCACCTCTCTCTCTCTCTCTCTCTCTCTCTCTCTCTCTCTCTCTCTCTCTCTCCTCGTCCTTGAAACCCGCAGCATCCAAGCCCAGCTGTCTCCGCAAATGACCATCCTCGGAGAGATAGAGAGCTGCAACAGCGAAGACATCTATACTGGTTATCGTGTGTCTACGCAACGTATCTTCACTCTCTCTCTCTCTTCCTGTTTATGTAACAACTGTGCAGCTTCATGGTCAGTTCACCGGCTCTATCACCTTAATGAACTTTATGTCAAACCCGTATGAAGAAAAATGCATGTCGATATTTGATAGCGATTATGGTACTAACACTTCAGCACAAAATGTTGATCCTCTCCCGCAAGGTCTTACAAAAAAAGGCCTTAAAGGAGACTAGGCTGGATGTCAGGAGTATATGGTAACTAACGAAGCTATTATTTTTCAATACAAGCAGGTGTCGAAAACGACATTCTAAGCTAACATTATTGGCCAAGAGGAGAAAAAGTGAATGCCAAGCAAACCCTTTCTTAAGTATACCGTAAAATGCCCTTCTTATTCTATAAAGATTCCGGTGACAACTTCTGAATAAAAATATGATTTATTGGGACCTAAAGAGAGAGGCGCTACTTTTAAATTCGTAAGTCCGTGACTGTAGTACGCATGGCTTCCTTGGAATCGCCTCCGTTCCTAAGGCCTAAGGCGAGTACTTACTGCATGACGTCAGCGTTAGCTTAATCGTATTTGTTTACGAGGAGAGAGGGAGGGAGTGGGCACTGGTGTGTAAGCGGAAGGGGTGGAATAATTAAGAAAACTGAAGAAACTCGGCTATCTTGCGAAAACAGAAGAAAACTAGTTCACAGGGTGGAAAGTTAAAACACCAACTTGTCGTCTGTCCTGTTTCAGTATCACTGAATACAAACGATGTGCCAACTTGTATTCCATATTCATAGCATTTACACAAGGTTCAGTCCATATACACTCAAAATGAAAACCTGGTGCCCTTCTAGCGTCTTCCTCGCAAATACTTCATAAAACAGATATCGTATATAAATCATACTCTGATTGTTCTCTTTCCAGTAAAGAACGTAGGCCCCGTACCGAAAGAAAACCGTCTTCCATTTGCAACTAAAACTAAGAATATTAATATTTACTGACGGGATGTGGCAACATTCTTCTAACATGTTACTTTACATCTGCGTCAGATCAAGGGCCACTCTTCATCCCGAGTCTTCCTAAATCTCTCTTGTATTACGTTTAAAATGTAATGGTATATCTCCTTTCGATCAAATATAATGGGATAGACCTCCTTTCAATTACATTATAAAGTACTGGTGTTCTTATGCGTATTGTGCAATGCTTATAATACAATATACGATGCCCATACCTCTCAGGGGTGGCTGTTTAATTAACCAAGCTTATGATACGCTAGATCACATGATCGAGGCCAGTGGTTCCCAAACTTTTTTCTGTCATTTCCCCCTGCACCCACTTCAACCATCCAGATTTCCCCCTTCATGTGTATGAGGGAAAGAGTAGTTAAAACACACTGTGACTATTTAATAATTTTATTTTCAAATGTACAAATATACTGATAAACAGGCATTCTCTCTCTCTCTCTCTCTCTCTCTCTCTCTCTCTCTCTCTCTCTCTCTCTCAGACATGAGAAAATCCATCAGAGATTTTTTTAGTTAGTAGGTAGTGTAATTATTTCCCTCCTGGTAGCTTCAAATTTCCCCACAGGGGGGATATTTTCCCCAGTTTGGGAACCACTGATTCTAGGCTAAGTGTCTTTACAAAATCGCTGGCTATGAAAATCAAGTTACAATTTTCATGAAGCGTGTAAAAAAAAAAAAAAATAATATAATTTTCATGAACTGTGTAAAAAAAATCAGCATGTTCTATGGCTGAGGATATCATTAAATACACCCTATTCAAGAGTTCGATCCTGACGCAGATAAGGAAGATCAATTCAGTAATACTCGAACTTGCAGGAATATGGGGGAGCGTGAGGCTAATTTAGATTTGGGGACTGAAAAAGCTATGCCTCCATGACCATGGTAGGGTACCAAAGGCTTGACTGTCAGCAAATATTCAATTAACAAACCTTTTTTCATGTAAGTTGGATGAAGGATAGACACAACCACTGTACAATACATTATCACATAAATTTCTCACATCAAATTACCCTTCACATATCCTAATTACATATGGAAATCACAATTAAACAAATTACATTGACACCACCCAGGACCAAAACCTTCGATCCTCTGATTACATTAGAAGTAATCACAACTGCACTCAACCTTAACTCTTTACACAAGGTTAGATAAAATAAATCTTAATAGCTGGATAATAACTGTTTGGCATGTCGTGTCAATAAACGGTAAGCCAGTTGTATATCCTTCACAGCGAAATATTTCCTAATTTAGCCAAATCTTGTTATTTACAGCTTGCAATGGCGCTACTGCAGCACACAAGCCACTAGGCTCGGCATCACACAATGGGCAAGCTGCCCAATGTGCCGATAGCAATCTTCACTTCTGTATGCAGTTACATGTTAAAAAATTTTCTCCTAAACCTTTTATTCTCTCGAAATTTTGTAATGTTTTTATTCTCCTTTCTTATCTTCTGTAACGTCACTGACTGCTGACTTTCAATCGTACACTATTTCCACGTCTTTGACCAACTTATTTCCTATTTACTTTCTTATTATATACTATTATCAATTTATATTATCAAACCCTTGTCTTAACTTTTTATCTATCTCAGACTTTTATCTATCTGTCTATATACCACTCATACACAGACAGCACTACTATGTTCACATTAGTAAGGACCATAGTTCGATTTTTCCATCCTGTCTACAAGTCGACCCAGCAACTGTGAATGAGTACCAATGTCGGTCAGGCGACAAGAAAAGGGCATGGGGTTAGCAACCTCATCCCTAAAGACATACATATTCATGTATATATATATATATATATATAATATATATATATATATATATATATATATATATATATATTTATATATACTACATAGCATCACGTTTTATATATTTCGTTATCAAGTTATTTATATATATAATAAATATATATCTATTATCACACTCCTTTCTCCCCCTTGATTATGACGACAGATATCTTAAAATTATTCAATCATTTTCCTTCTCTGGATGGGGTTGGGCATCATTCAAATGCATTACAAAAATAAACAAGAAAAGACACCTGTATCACATCCGTATTATGTCTTCCATTATACGTATATATATATAAACGCTTAGTCATCGAAGGAACCGATTCCCTAAAAGTCAGATCGCTTATCGTCTGTATTCCTTTCCCGATACAGATCCACCATTGTCTCCGTTCCAATAAAGTCTGGTGTTAATCCTCTCCGGCCATTTTCGGTCTAGGAAGGTCACACAGCCTTGGCCCTATCGTCACTTAGCTGCCAAATCCATGTTGGCTCATGGCTAAATCGGAACCTGTGACCTCAGGGGTGCAGTGGGGGGGGACGCCGATTTTTATGCCTGTGTCTGTCTGCTGTCTGTCTGTCCTGGTCCCTTAAGGCAGTGGAGGTCTGATGTGAATTATGGAACGACGCGACTGTCCAATGGTATCCTGTCCCTCGATGGTTGTAATGTGGGTTGCTATCCTGGAAGGCGACGCCTTTTTGCATTTGAGGACTCAGATAATAATCGGCACATTGAAGGTGCCTTTGTTAATCTACTTCTGTCTATCATGCTTTCTTACAGTTTGTTTGAATTTTATACGTTTCCAAGGCGTATTGCTTCTCGTGGTCTTCCAGAGTGAACTCGAAAAAGTGTTAAGTGGTACATAAGTAGTATTAGTCATTATATTAAATTACAGTACTATAAATAACGGTATACACAGATGCCATCTGCAAATTATTTGTTAAAAATATAGTAATCAAAATATTTGTATCAATAAATGCAACAGTCTCGTGAGGCTATATATAACATTGTCTGAACACTTTTCAAAATATGAAAACAAACCAAAAAATCCATAACCAAACTAGGTGGGCTAATCTACCGCTGCTTGAGACGATGCTGTAACTAATTCTAAACAAAGCTCACAAACCTGTGAATAACCTTCCTAAATTGAGGAGAGCATGCTTCAACAAATGAAAACAATGGGATTGCAGTAACATCAGTAACATCAACAAAGCACTGACAATGATTTTTACTCAACGCACAATGAGATTTTGAGAACAGCTGGAAGTTATATATCCTGGAAACCTGATACATTACTTTTACACTGCGTGAGGAGCTTGGTTCAGCAAATTCATATGTTACCGAAAAAGTTAAATCAACAATCAGTTGTTTTCCTTGCTGTGACTGAGACAGATGTGGGAAGCATTGCTCCTTTTTTTCGTCTTTTCAATAAAAAAAAATGTACACAACAAGAAGTCTGATGTCGCCTTGGGCCAGGAATCACCTGGCATTCATATAACATTCAGGTCACCGATGACGACCTTAAACTCGACCGTGTGGGGATGGCGTAAGACCTTGACATTCATCATCTTCCATAGAAGGCTCTTTTCATCTGCCCGAGTTCGTTTGGAGTACATCGAGCGGTTCCACTGCAGAAGCGTTTTACGGCATTTTGACACCTCGGCCCTATAATCAGGGCGCCGACAAAAAACTATCCCTTGCCCCTCACCTGTACTGGGAGTTAATTACGTGCGAAAGGTGGTGGAAAATGACGTGAATTGTAGTGACGGGAAGAAAGTGAATGAAATTTATGATATAAACTGTTAAGGGTATAATGGGTGTGTAAATGCACAGCTGAACAAAAATAAAAACCAAAGACTTTGGAAGCAAGAAGAGAGAGAGAGAGAGAGAGAGAGAGAGAGAGAGAGAGAGAGAGAGAGTACAAACTGAACATAGGTCACGATAAAATGTGTCATATTCAGTTTGTACCTGCAGTTCCACCTATTCAATGTCAAGTTTATTATTTGACGGCTACAAGTAGTAGCTTAGTTTATTTTCATACGAAAGAATTGCAAGGAGTTAAATTAGAAAATCAATCTAATCTGAAAGATAAAATTCCAGAATGAATTTTAAGTATAATACCGAGTGATAAATAATATAAATATAAGTTAATGAATAACGATTTTTCCACTCGAAAAACACTAAATCTTTTGGCAAAATTTTAACATACAGCTACAAAAGAAAGTATACATTTATTACTAAATCTTCAAGTCCGTGCCCCACTACTAAGCAGCTGGCCATTTGCGGACTTTTTCACAACCACCACTTCGACAACTGGAATAAAACCCAACTGCTACAAATACTGTAACCGATAGTGACGATAGTGACTAGACTTGATCAAGTGGCGAAGTCATCACATTATAACACAACAACAAAAATAGCAATAACGTCAGCAACTTATAACCATTATCACCTCACCTCAAATTCACCCAAATAACGGCAAAGTCTTCGGAAAAGAAACTAACAGCGCAAGTTGAAAGGCAAAGGAAAGCAACTGTTCAGCGACAGCTTTTCGCTTATGAGTTCGTCCTGAATGTTTTCAAACGAAGAGGGAGGAGGAGGAGGAGGAGGAGGAGGAGGAGGAGGAGGAGGAGGAGGAGGAGAGGAAGGAGGAGGAGGAGGAGGTGGTGGTGGTGGTGGTGGTGGTCCGTGTTAGGGAGTTTAGGAATGCACTGCACACGGGAGAAAAGGAGAGAACTTGATTTATCATCTCTGAGCCAGCGGGAATGCAAAATGCAGCGGCACTCCAGAAGGTACTAATTAACTCCTATAATGTAAGCCAGTCAAGCGTGACCTGGGTTACGGCTTGGGCGGAAAATGACTCCTTCGTCAGGGTCTCGAAGAAGGAGTTCTTTGGGAGTCTTCGGGAGTAGCTGCGGACAGCGGGAACCTGTCCTTTTATAACAAGCGCGAAAATTTATTGCTGTTATAAAAAATATAAAGTAGTTTAACGACATTTAACGACACCGCTGAGTCACATAGTTCACCCTTAGGATGTGTTTTAAAATGAGAATTAGAAACGGAAGAAGGTAAAGCTAAAGAAGTAAGACAGCTCAGGGAGAGATTGCCAAAGGGAAAGGATGAAAAATAAATGACAGAAAGAAATGCAATTGGAGGCTGACTGGATGCTACAGTGAACTTTTAGTAATGCCTATTGTGTGCCCCAAAACGCACACTGAAAGCAGTAACCGCGAGCACCTCTACTCCACTTTGATATGCTGCAGGAGTTGGACTAGAGTTTGTACTCCTTTTCCAAGTGTTTCCAAGTCAAGACGATGACGATTTAAGTTTGGCCATATATCAGCGAATTCTCAACGGCAATCACGGCGGTAGTCGCTTCCCGTCCTTCATTTTTCTTAACTGCCGAGGGAAGGAAAAGCTAATTTCATCTGTTCTTTTTGAGTGTGAAGGAGATTATGATTCTAGATGTAACAGCGGAGATGACCAAAACAATATGAAAGGGCGGATTTCAAGCTGCACTCGGTGCTTGGCTAATACTATTGTAGGACCCTATACGTAGATATGCAAACAACTCAACTCTCTTTTTATTTAAATTCGCCATCTTTCGAAACGTTCCTGGCGTCTAATGCTTTAAAGAGGTGTTTATAAATGATCCAAAGCACCAAATAAAGTGGGTAAGGATAATTGCATATGCATACGAAATCTTGTGATACGGCCCACACGGGTCGGGCAAAAGCAAGACGGTGCGCTCCCCTGGGATCTAACAGCGCTCGCAAGCACGCACATATACACTCATACATCCCTACCATTTACGGGATCATGGGAAGCTGACCGACCAGGGGATTGCTATTCTACTGGCTGCAACAAAAAATAGTAATATATATATATATATAGATATATGTATGTATGTATTATATAATATATATATATATATGTATTATATATATATATATATATATATATATATATATATATATATATATGTATATATATATATATATATATATATATATATATATATATATAATATACACATAACTATGTATAGGAAAATAATTATAATAAACAGAAGTGAGAAAATAAAGAGACAAACATTCCCTTCCTTTGCAAAAGCTCTCCTTCCGATTCTTTAAGACTAATAATGCACTTTCGTAAAGTTATTCAATCAACATTTAGTCGTCAATAATGGCAGCATTTTTCATTTTAAGTGAAGTAATAATTAACTTATTATTTTACTTGAAGATTTATCTCAGTTTTTTTTTTTTTTTTTTTTGAGAATCCTACATCCCACCCCCCACAAAAAATAAAAAGTTACAAAACATTCCTTCATGAACACACACACACACACACACACAACCGAACCTCTATCATTACTCACATCCAGAACACAATATATTTTCAAGAAATATTCGACCGCTTTTTATTGTGAACATGAACGTACATCTCAAAGCAAATGAAAATAAAATATTCTTTAACGCATTTTAAATTTTAGGTTTAAGAGTATCATGGAGAATTTTGGTTCTAATCATAATCGACATGGAAAATTCCACACAGTATCATTATGAAAGTCAAGATGAACCTCTCAAAGAAGCTACCGCTCGCCGAATGATTAATAGAAGTATATCATAGGATACAGCACCTGAGTTCCCTTATTACCCGACATATACGGTATATATATCTGACCTAATACGTAATACTAATTACGAGCGCAACCATTTTAAAACTTGTGTCAGAAACCCTTGTCGATGCAAGAAGAGCAGACAATATTCACCGCATCCGGTTAGTATAAACCTGGAACAAAATATGATGTATCTATCAATGAAATTTGCTTTTTATTTTTCCAAGAAGAAACTTGAGAAGTCTGTTGATGATATGTGCTTTTTATAGTTCCAGGAACAAACTTGAGAAGTCTGTTGATGAGTGCGGTATACATGAAATAACAAAAAAAATCGGGAGCATTGTTGATGAAAAATGCGGTACTCGGCTTCTCAAGAGATACTTGCTGACGAAGTCGGCAGGATGAGAGAGACGAAGGACAAACTTCGAGATAGAAGCCGATGAAGGTGGCCGTATACGGATCGAGAAATAGCCTTTTAGTTAGAAGTCTGCCAATGCGGTGGGAGGGACGAACAACAAGACATACCTCGAGATAACTGCTGATAAAGTGGGCGGTATACAAGACGAGAAACAATCATCGAGATGTCTGTCGATGAAGTGAGTGGATGAGAGACTCAAAAAAGAAACTTCGAGATGTCAGCCGATGCAGAGGACGGTATGTGAGACGAAGCACAAACTTCAAGATAGATGAGGCGACCGAGAAACAAACTTCAATGTATGTCAGCGAGTGTGTCGCTCGTGAGGCGAGATAACAAATCATCTTCGCCGGTAATCTTCACTAATCGGTGCAGTTGATGAAGGAAAAATCTCACTTTGAGGTATCTGCTGCTATTATGTGTGTGTGTGTGTGTGTGTGTGTGTGTGTGTGTGTGTGTGTGTGTGTGCACAAGAGGGAAGAAACACATCTTGACATATTGGTTTAGGAATTGTGTAGCACATGAGACAAGACACAAACTTCGAAATGTGTCAGTGAAATGTGCCGTAACTAAGACTAAAAAAGAAAAAAAAATTGTCGATACAATGCAATATTTCAGTGGAGAAACAAAATTTGAGAAATATGTCGTTAAAAAGCGTAGTAGAAGTAGGCAGATAAAATGATAGTATAATAGAAAAGATTTCAAAGTAGATGTCAGAGAAAGCCTTTCCGATAGGAAACACCTAACTTTCCACCTCTGGCACAATAATTGGTTCCCCAAAGGCCACTATCGTTGAGGAACGAAGAATTGGAAATAATTCCGTTCAATTCGTACGTACTTAGTACGTAAAGGACGGAAGTCTAAACTGCGTACGTGAGGCATAATACTTGGTGAAACTAAAGAAAACAGCAACCTCACTCTTCTCACATTCGTCAAAAACTTACGCTGTTCTGATGAAATAAATAAAGGTAGGGGAGCTACACTGCTCCTATCAGACAATATCATCGTCTTTGTTTACATTCTCACAGGTTCATATTTTACGGTTGTCGTGCGTCATATTTCTTTCATACCAGTAGTTAATTGTCGGTTACATCTTTCTCCTAGCTCATACACGAGCCCCTTATCAATCAGGTGTGGTTTCTTGATAACAAAAACAAGAGTACTTATCCCAGAGAGAGAGAGAGAGAGAGAGAGAGAGAGAGAGAGAGAGAGAGAGAGAGAGAGAGAGAGAGAGAGAGAGAGAGTTTGATCTTCAATTTAAGTTGATCATTCACAGGCTGTTCAGCTGGTCGGGCTTTCCACGGTCAACTATATAATTACGGTACGAAGATTACTACAAATCTATTGAAATGTAAATTGGAATTAGCTCATGACATTAAACAGCTGGTGTTATGAAAAGGTTCAAGGACTAGACAATAGTACACACACACATATACACACACCTATACATATATACGTGTGTGTGTTTGTGTGTATCGGAAAAACTAAATACCTAATGAAGTCAATAAAAACAGTGCTGTGAAGATGAATTAATGAGGGGCTTTTTTTTTTATTTTTTTAAATTTTTTATTTTTTATTTTTTTTTTTTAAACTCAATTCAATTTTTGGGAAAAAATTAAGATTTTAGACGCTGAGTTTCTGAGAGGCTTCTGGTTTTGGAGAAGAGTTTTTAAGCACGGTTCCTAAAAGCTAATAACAATCTGAATACCCCAATCTTTATTTCCAATTCTGCGAGATTTTATACTGAAGAAGAATCTAAGAGGCATTTCATAAAAGTAAAATCGGCGTTAAACACTTATCGATTAAAGACTACAAGTATACATGTAACATCAGTAACATCTCAACATTAAAGCCCTGAATATCCACTACCACCCCTGTGAACGATCAAATTATAGAAAATTGCACTATCAGGAAACATTCCTTACTAAAAATAATATGCTAATTAAGGAAGGAATGAATGTGAGGTTTGTCACAAAAAGCCAAGCACTGCGACACTTCCAGCAATTTTGCGCTTCAGACCGCGAAAAAGCGTGAGTTGAACTGGTCTGACAGAAAAGAAGAGCGATACAGATAATAAATGGGAGGAATTATAGGAAAGTAAAGGTCAGCCTGCGAGGAAACCTAAAATTTGCAATAAGTAATAATTTTGACAGGCTGGACAGCGAGTTGGAGAACTGGAGGAAGGAATGGACGTAAAGTAGAAAGCTAAAAAGTGGGTGCAACCAAGATCTACATACTCTCTAGACTTTGGGTGCAACAGGGGGACACAGGGACGCTGCCAACACCCTTTGATGCTGCCGACAGAGCACCCGTAGGGTGAATATGTGACAATAACTTATAATTCACAAACGGAAAAGGAAAAATTCCCCCGTGAAAGGTCTCGTGAATAAAGCGAACAGAATTTGGATCTACAGGATAACAGTTCATAAAAATACACATAATAATAAGAAAACTGCTAATAACACAAGCATGTTTCATACACTACAGAGCTGCGTTTACTAGAAATACGAACACCAGACAGTGACTAATAATAATTAACTGTATTTCTTTAAAGACCATCATAGTATAGCGCCGAACTGTATGTTAATCAAAAACTATTTCTCTTCACAGTTACATTGCTTTCACCCCCACCTCCCAACACCCCCAACTACTACTGACCATGCCCTCAGGATAAATTGCCAAGAAAACGATCGTTATCTGGGAGCAAAAGCCGAAAGTTATCATAAATCAACTTCAAAATCGACTACCTCCATTGCCGTCGGGAGCAAGGAGGAACAGTCTTCACAAACCTTACATATATAACATAATTTACAAGGAGCGCCACAGCCAGTCATAACGCCTATGCGGATGCGATGCTGATTAAACATCTCTCATCAGTGCCCAAAAGGCCGCCATGTATCAAAAAACATCGCAGCCTCTGCTTCTGGAAGCATATTCTGCTCGCCGACAAAAGGTCCCATTCAGACCTCCAAAATGAAGTGTCAAATTGAATTCTAAGTTCAATGGGTCGAGATTCGTTGGATAGACTCGTCCTTCAGGTGCAAAATGGGCCTAGACTACAATTCAGATCTTGACCTCCTTGACGGGGACTTAAGATAAGCGCTCGCTCGCACAAGCTACCTTCGGAATCGCCTCCCCTTATCAGAAAATGCATCGAGTGATAAGGAGTGGCCGAGGGTCAGCTGGAAGTGATAAATAATTGCCAAATGTGGCGACCGGTCTGAATTCTTTGAGCGTCACCGGTAAATCCCAGTGGATGGTGGTCACTCGGTACTCGCGCATCCAGCCGAGTTCCGACTGGGAACAGAGTTTCGGCAAACACGATCAAAGAACGAAATGTGAGCCTTTTGTTGTTATCAGGTGTTTGCGAAACATGTGCTGGGCACGATAAAAGCATATCTTTTTTTTTCTCTCTCTCCAACCGATGGATCATGCAACTTCCCAGAAAGGTATATATTTAGTAGTGAAAAATTCATCTGCTAAATGAAGCATAAAAGCAACAGCAACTTTACCATTTGCACTTTTCCGTCTCTTACTCTGATCTAAAAATCAGGCTTATCTAAATAAATATAATATATATACATATATTCGTACACATGCGCATACATACATATATACACACAAAATTTACAACGCAAATCAGACATAGGAGTACAAAATTTAATCATATGTGATTACAAAATAATGCCTTAAACTGATACCGTCCTAGGTTTCAATAATTAACCCGAAACTCAAAATATGGAATACTGGTTGTTGGGGGCCTTAATTTAATGGAAAATTGCTTGTTAATATATATATATATATATATCTATATATATATATATAACAAATATATATATATATATATATATATATATATATATATATATATATATATATATATAACAGTGAGTCTTTCCAAGAGCTCAAGACTGTGCAATTCTGTTACATAACACAGGTGACACTCGATTGTCGAAATCTCGGATTACAACAAATCATGATCGCATACGTTCATATACAAAAGAAAATTGAAGTATATAAAGGGGTAAATAATGAAGATGCACAAGCAAAGGCAATGCTAATTACAAACGTGGTGCCTTAATGACCCCATTTCTGTGTTTTATGTATTTAAATTTTTTTTCTAAATTATTTGCTACCGGACAAGACAACACGTCACAAGGTCACTTACGGGCTGGAATCTTTTTAAATGATTTCCAAGTATCGAAGCAAAGAATTATTATAAGTGCATTTGGGTTCTGTATCTTTCTTTTATCTTTATATAACGAAATCAATGGAATAAAAACATGACCTATTATAAATGCCCTGGTGTGAGTTTGTACCCAAGTTGGGCAGGGTTATTAGCTCCCATCTAAGATAAGAGCGTCGGATAGAGTATTTTTCAAGGTTGAATATCTAATTATCTTGGACAGGTCTTACGATTATCACCTCCCACAAGGAAAACCGTGATACGGCAAGACTGGTTATTTTAATGGTAATAGAATCCACACTCTTGCTGTAATTCAATCTGAGTAAATTCCCAAATATAAACCAAAAATTAAAATAAATACTAACGTATAATATTTAACTGAATAGAGGCTCAATCGAATTCAGTTAACAGTTACGTCATAAAAAGTTCATTCAGTGTCTTCATACATTAAAACTTGTTAAATAAAAGGGTATCTTGTTCAACCGTTGAATTTAGAACGATGACACCCTACCATGTTATAAATTTACTGTAAAGTGAGGGGAAATTCCCCTTAAGTTCACACGAAATCCATGTTCATAAAAAAAAGGGGAACACGTTCATGTGAAATTACATAACCCTCTTTCCTAAGTTTTTCGAATTAGGTATTCAACTTTAAAAGTTATTTTCTAAAATTTCATTTGAAACTCTCAAGCCTGGACATCATCAATGCATTCAAATAAATTCACAGAGGTGAAAATATCCTTTAACTGTAACTAGCCTAGTTATATGATTGGAACGAATAAACGAATGAGCTTATGTCAAACGCAAACTAAAATACGCTACCCGTTGTTTAAATACCAAAAGTGACTGCAGAGACGATATCTGACGCACATGTTTTGGTCCAACAAGAGATTAAGAAGTTGTAGCTATTTTTCGCAATCATCTGATTGTTGACGCAATATATAAAGTTGATCAACCACGGTCAAGTCCAGAATTCAAAAGCATCACAACAAAAATATAAATAAGATACAACCTAATAAAGACAAATACCCTTTAAAATTCTTCTGAAATTGAGGATCGACGCTGCATTATCTGAATATATCTGCAGATATTTCGGCGACTCAATGATAAACCAAGTTACATAACACCAAAACAGAGGCACCAATCAAATGGAGGAAAAGTGGAACTCAGGATGTTACATAACTTGGGGGGAAAAAAAAATCGCACACAATATCGACAGCATTCTGAAAGCGCCCACATCAACCTCTCTAATGATATGTCCTGTCACTGACAAAACTGGCTTCTTCGACACTTACCTGACGACGAGCCGTAGACCAAGCGCGATTCACAGGAGACGAGCACAACACACTACGAAAATGTTCGCGAATTTATCTTCCGCATCATAAACGTATATATTCACAACACTAAGTAAAACTTATGCGAATACCCGATTAGCCGCTGTTGTCACGAGGCGATCGAGCTTTTGTCAGAAAACGAGCATCAACTAATTACTCCGAACCCACTCCTAAGTGTGTGTCCCGAATTCCTGAAAGCCGATGGACGATGGATTTCATAAGGTGTTGCCAATCGCTACCACAAATCTACTGTTTCCAGAATAGGTGAAAGAATTTTTTTCTTACATTCTGTAATGCTATAGCCTGTAACTTCTTAATTGGTAGACGTCCATCGCCAGCATAGCGACCGGTTGCTTATCGAGTCAAAAATGACTGATTTATGAAATTTAGCCAAGTACTGGGTGATTTTCGACCATTGAATTGGGAGAAAACCGCCCAACACTGTTGGACGGAGAAGTTACAGTTAGTACCACGTGAGGCGGTCGCACACACGGCACAACTCCTCTACGGGGGGACGAGTCAAGAGTGAGTGTTCAAAATTAATACTGTCTTTGAATTTTGATATTAACATAGTTACATGCGAATGTCATCGTTAACTGTGATAGCCCTTGTGTGGAGATTTCCATGAGGAGATCACGACTGACGTTCATTTTTGAATATGTGCTCCAACGTGAATATTTGTCATTATTGAAATTATAGTAGTGTTTATTTCCTGTTGATACCGATGTGAATGGAGGAGACGAGGTGATATAAAAGTAGACGAATTCTCTGCTAACATGAATTCAATATTACTGCAATAATGATTAGAATAAGAGGTCGGCTGCAAGCTAATTTACATGGAAATTACCCACAACCATAACTAAACAAACAGAAAATTGGAAAAGCCTATAGTAGGGTTAACGCAAAGGAAGACATCCACACCAAATTTAATTATATTATTAGCTAATTATATTCACAAGACAGATATCACTGTAATTTTAAATAAAACAGTTTTTGTGTGAGTTGAAACAATCCGTAGTATAAACACATCAGTTGGACCTTGTACAACAAGCCTTAGTATGTTTGGTACCGGTTGTTATAGAACACGTATTGTTGAAAAAATAATCTCTGTCAGCTTCAGTCTGGACAAATAGACATATCAACAAAATTGGAAAAAACATTTTCGAGGAATCTATGTAAGTGTGTTATTTTAATATATCCACAGATTTACTAGGACATAATTATGAAAAGATAATTGACTTTCCTTTAAAGAACCTAGTTTTACTTCAGCATGCATAAACACACACACACACACACACACACACATATATATATATATATATATATATATATATATATATATATATATGTATGTATGTATGTATGTATGTATATATGAAGATGAGACAGTATCTTATGGACCCGGTTCAATACAGCATACATACTACATACGTTGGATATAACGGCACACAAATACAGATTATGCATGCATAAAGTGTTTGTTATTACATTCAGGAGGCCCGTTGCTGAATAACCAATGGTTCCATGGAACGTAAAAACACCATACAAACAAACAAAACAAAAACTTTCAGGAGGCTGGGAAACCTCGTTCTCCTACTTCTAGTTTGATCTACCTCTGACAGATACAAGTCCTTCTCAAAAGCTAATTACGAAGTCACCTCGCTCTCTCTTCCAACTTTAAATCACAAAACGGCGCCTTTTTTTGTTTTGCTCACAAAGCACTTGCAGCCTTCACTGTTTGGACAGCTTGTCTTTAATCAGGATATTTCTTCGAAAGTTGATTTGTGTTTCTCTTTCCCTTTTGGATATTCTCACCCTCTCTCCTTAAATAAACACATAGGTAATACATCCATACATATATACATAAATATATGTTTATGCATATGTATGTATGAAATATATACACACACACACACATATATATATATATATATATATATATATATATATATGTGTGTGTGTGTGTGTATACGTATATGTACACGTACACGCACACACGTATATATATATTATATATAATAATATATATATATATATATATGTCTGTGTGAGTGCATACACAAATCCTTTTGTGTATGCACTCACAGGAAGCTAGCCAAAATTGCATTATCGACTTACTAACATACGTCAGAGAAAAATAACGCAACAGTAGAGATGTACGTACACAAAAATGCTGGACAGTACCTGCGGTACATTTATATAAATTACATATAGATAGCCTTGTGAGTAAAAATACTGTTGGTGTTAAGTACGCAGATAATATTTTTCTGATACATTCTGTCGATACCATTGTTGTTGAGAGCACTGAATCTTCACATCTAACTTAATTAAATTGCAAAAGGCGAGTTCCATCGAAGACAATGCTACCTCTTTCAAATATTTTTACAACTCGTATCCTATGATCCATTCCATGGGTCATGTCCTAAGATTTCTTCCATGGTGGCCACTATAAAATGGTCGTAAAATACCTCCGATGTTTTCAGGTTTCTGGTTCTTTGGAATTATCCTGACTTCCACCAGTAATCACCTTCTTTAAGACCCCTGCTCCTTTTTTTCTTATTCCGTACCCATTTCCATTAGCACGGGGAAAATGCATTATTCAAATGAATGCAGGTGCATCGACGAGGGGACAGAGAGAGAGAGAGAGAGAGAAGGAAGAGAGAGAAGGAATTTTGACAGGTGATTTGGACTACCGTGCCAGTGGTCATTCTTCAAACTTAACTATGACGTTTCATTATCTTTTATTATTGCACGCGGGAAAAAACCAATACAAATGAAACTACAAATGAATTAAAGTAAACTCAATATTAAATAAACTTTCTTTTATAATTTCAGAGTCGTATTTTCTAATGCGTCATTTCGATACACAGGTGCTTCTAGCCAGGTCTTTGTACGGGCTTTTGTGTAGTTTTTCAAAACACACACACATACGCATAAATATATATATATATATATATATATAATATATATAATAAGAATACATATAATCTATATAATATATATATACTATATATTATATATATATGATATATATATATTATATAGTATATATATATATACATATTATAGATCTATTATTATATTATATATATATATAATATAGATCTATATATATATATATAATTCTTATATATATATATATATATATATATATATATATATATATATATATATATATATATATGTATATATATATATGTGTGTGTGTGTGTGTATGCATATATATGTATTCAAATATCAATATTAACAACAACAGTACGGTTCACTTTCGTTTCAAAATAAGGCAATAGAATGGGCATCTTACCAAGTTTTATGCAACATCAACCACCAGGCGGTAGTTGGCTATGGTCTGATTGACTTTGCAATATGAACTAGCGTTCAACGATTCCGTAAATTTATGCTCATGATCCGCAGATTTTCATGAAAATTTCTGGCTCTCTTCAAATAGAAGTCATAAAGGACGTTTGAAGTGTCCTTGAAATGTTAGCACCAATACTCTATTATTAAAACAATGAAGATTAGTAGCACAAACTACTTCTAATCTCTAATCTGGTAATCTCACAGGAACTCAATAAAAATCTAATTCTGTTCGTTTCTCCGGTACACGATCTTACAAAGTACTCGGATTTTTGAGCTGTGGTATCGGATAAAATAAATAAAAAATAAAATAAAAAACATCAAAATTTATATCTAGTACTTGTGAAAAGTTGGCCTTGCGACAGTACGGGATTTCCGAAGTAATAGAAAAAATGATAAAAGTCGACGCAATTATTCTCATTGTTGAAATCAATATTAAAAATTTCTTGTGAAATGTGTCCATGGACCGAAGCTCGCTCACTAGCTTTGGAGTCTTCATGCCCCATGAGAGAGTATCCAGGAAGTGTGGGAAAATGAGTCTTCCCTGTTCTCAGAGATATTGGAAACATAACCGACGTGTTCACGTCTCGGGGAGAGTTTTCGAAGATTCCATTAAGATAACGCCTCGTGCGCCCTTAGAATGATGGATACAACAATAATAATTCTTCTGAACATACAAGACGCAAAAATGCTAAAAACTAAAAATACAAAAGCACAAAGAAAGGCGTCAAAAGCTCATAATGATCAAAGCACAGGACTGGTCAGTCTGACAACGATTTTAGTCTTAAGAAAAATACTGTAGTAAAAACTTTTGTAGTAAGTGATTTTTGTTTGTATGGTGTTTTTACGTTGCATGGAACCAGTGGTTATTCAGCAACGGGGCCAACGGTTTTACATGACTTCCGAACCACGTCTAGAGCTAACTTCTACCACCAGAAATACACATCTCTGACTCCTCAATGGAATGCCCGAGAATCGAACTCGTGGCCACCGAGGTAATAGTCCAAGACCAAACCGACCACGCCACTGAGGCGCTGTAGTAGTTGTTTTCTGCTGTAGAACTATAAAAATAAATTAAGGAAAAGGAAGTACCTGAAGAGCAGTTAAAATTACAAAAGAGCAAAAGCCTCTCAGAAGCAAACAATGATATCACAGAACATCTATATGTTCAAAGTGAAGACGCCTTAATTCCTAAAAAAACTGTAGTTCTCAACCTTTCCCACCCCATACACCCCTTCATAAATTCTCAACATTCGTGTGGCTCCTCTTCATTTTTCTCCCAAATCCCACCCCGCCAAAAAAAAAAAGAAGAAAAAAAAATATATATATATAAAAATACACACACACACACACACACACACACACACATATATATATATATATATATTCGATTACCTCTGCATGTTTTATCACATATCAGTGGGAAGGCTGATATTGTTTCTTTTCAGTCAGCTGACGAATCCGAGGTTGTGTCACTGACAATGCACATCTTATGTCGGGGTCCACATCCAGGACAGTGATGCAAGTTTTTATGTTTTTGTTTTTATTCAGATTCCTAACATGGGCCCCCCTAAATTCTTGTCATGGACCCCAGGTCGAAAACCACTGCTGTAGTACAATGAGGCAAGTTTTCTGCTGTAGAAGAAAAAAAATAAATAAAAGTGAGAGAGAAGGAAGTTCCCTGAAGCACATGATTTCACCCTGATAGAGTTGCGGGATTAGCTCGTCGAAGAGGCCCTCCCTATTTTTATTTCCTTCTCTCGTCACCCCCAGAGCGAGTTCGAGACACAATCGTCCAAATTCGTCCAGGTACCTAATTCACTGCTTAGGTTGACAGGGGCCAATTGGGTTCCTGGGAACGCGCCCAACTCGTCCCATCCTCGCCCAGGAATCGAACCCGGGACTTCCTGCCTGAGAAGCTAGTGCGATAGTCACTACACTACGAGGACCCATTCAAATCAGATATCGCTTATGACTAAATACTGCCGATTAGACTAACTTTATGGCGAGTTCGCCTACATTGAAGGAAAAAAAAAATGAATCCAATCACAAAGTAGTCATCTATTAAATTTCCCTTTCAAAATTTGAGAAACATATACACGTAATTGTCAATTCAAAATTAAAAACAATAGATAAATAATCGAAGCAAACAGAAAGTGGAATGTGATAACAATCACATCTAATTGGAAATGTTTATTTAATTCCATTGCAGTAATGACAATGAAAGAACAACAGCAAGCTTATATATATATATATGCACACATACATACATACATATATATATATATATATATATATATATATATATATATATATATATATATATATATACAGTGTGTATGCATGTCGTTTGACAGATACTATGAAAAACTGGCTGGTAAATTTATCAGACGTGAAATATGGTATTTCATCTGACTGAAATTATGAAGAGAGAGAGAGAGAGAGAGACCCTTGGTCTCCGAAAGATTAAGGGCCTCCCCCCCACTCACTCCCACCCCTTCCCATCTACGTTTTCTTTAATTATGCGCAGAAGCTGTGTACTATACATGTTTATTTCTATGGGTGTTGATTTGTCCGAATATGTCAGCTATTCTTTATTTAATATAAACTTGATTCCATTAAAGGCAAATATTCCGTGGTAGTGTTCTATTAGCTTTGAATTACAGAGTAACTAAAGTGAAAGTTAAACACTAAAAGCAGAATTAATTACCGCCTTTTTAACTCCCATCTTCCCAGCCTGACCAGACAGACTAAGTCCCGTTCTCTGTGATTGTTAGGCCTATAAGAATAATCCGTAGGCCTTCCGTTTTCTGTAATGGGTAGCCTCACCAAAATAAAGGCATCCTTCAGTCACTATGGCATATCTGGTTTTTTCCGTATATAAGACAACATTAAAATATTTCCAAAATCCATATTTATTAAGAAGAAATATATGATTTAAACAAAGTGCCTGAAACGTAAAAACATTCGCGTTGCATAACTTAAATTCAAACGTTTGTTGATGAGCCTTCATTCTATTCTACGCGGAAATAAAATAACGTTGTTGACAACCGTTGTTTCTCATGCTATTTAAAAAAAACGTGCTTCCTTCATGTGGCCGTCACTTTCAAAGGAATTTTCACATGTCATTTCAACAATGATCTCACCAATGACAAGTTGGAGTACGATGCGGAGGCGGAATTTGAGAGGCAGAAGAACTTGAATATAAACCATTTAAATGTAAACCAAGATCTTATCTCGTAATCCACAGATCGAAATGTTAGAACAACGTGGCCAAGCCAAGCCACGCCAAGCCAAACACTTTGTAAGCCAAGCCAAGCCAAGCCCCGCCAAGCCAACCCACGGCAAGCCAAGCCATGCACTTTGTAAGCCAAGCCAGGTCACGCCAAGCCACGCCAAGCCAAGTCAAGCCAAGCCAACCCACGCCAAGCCAAGCAAAGCTTAGCCAATTCAAACCAAGCCAAGACATCCCACAACAAGCCAAGCCAAGCCAAACACTATGTAATTCAAGCCAAGCCACGTAAAGCCACGCAAAGCCAAGCCAACCCACGGCAAGCCAAGCCACGACAACCCAAGCACTTTGTAAGCCAAGCCACGCCAACCCACAGCGAGCCAAGCAAAGCCAAGCTAAGTCAAACCAAGCCAAGACAACCCACGACAAGCCAAGCACTTTGTAACCCAAGGCAAGCCAAGCACTTTGTAAGCCAAGCCAAGCCAAGCCACGGCAAGCCAAGCCGCCAAGCCAAGCCACGGCAAGCCAAGCCATGCCACGCAAAACCTAGCCAAGCTACGCCAAGCCAAGCCACACTCGTCAACAGCACTTTGTAACCCAAGGCCAACCGACGGCAAGCCGTAAGCAAGCCAAGCCAAGCACTTTGTAAGCAAGCCAAGCCAAGCCAAGCCAAGATAAGCCACGCCAAGCCAAGCATAGAAAAGTTATGATTTCTTTGTCCTACTTATTAATAAATATATTTCTTGCTGTACTCTCTGAGAGAGAGAGAGAGAGAGAGAGAGAGAGAGAGAGAGAGAGAGAGAGAGAGTTTACTTCTTACTTATCGAGCTACACCTAACAACTTGTTCCTTTTTGGTGTTCTTGCAACAATTTGTACAACAGTAAAACAAAAATTTCCTTTTAAAATGTACACTGTCCTCTTTGTATTACTTTATGACGATATAATTTTCACACACATCGTAAATCCAATTATTTTCACAATAACTTTATGAAAACTTTTGGGACAACCTGAAAATGGATTCACTAAGAAAAATAAACATGTCCTGTTATCGTCCGTTATCTTTATGTTTTTTTTCAGCCATTACGGAGTCCTTTCTCAAGATAAGAGAAGGTTTTCTCGTGCGAGTCGACTTTCTAATCCATAAACAGGAACACGATAACAATACAGGGTCGGAAAAGTTCAACCAAAAACCGGATTGATGAAAGCTACTTGCAGAGCAAAGGGACTCTTCAAATGAAGGTATCAGTACCACCTGAAATATTAAAGGTAAAGAATAAGGAGGATGATAAGTCTCTCCCTCTCTCTCTCTCTCTCTCCGTCGACATGAAGGTATTTTTAATCTCTCTGGATGAAAAGCCGCGCCAAACTACAGATTCTCTGACAACAGATGAATGAATTATGGTTTTTCATGAACTAAAAGTGAATGCACTGATGCATATCTAACAGATTTTGAAATAAGATATATTTTGCTTCAATGTTAAAATTTCTGTCATCCACAACACAAAATCATCATTTGAATTAAATTTATTATACAATTTGAAATTATTTTAACACTGCATCTGAAGAAAATATTTGCATCTGCTGTCTGAACGTAGTCACCATATCTTCATTTGCATGTGGTCACTTCCGAGAGAGAGAGAGAGAGAGAGAGAGAAGAGAGAGAGAGAGTCTGACGGCACTTTGTAAGCTAAGCCAAGCCAAGGACTTTGTAAGCCAAGACAAGCACTTTGTCAGACAAGCCAAGTCACGCCAAGCCAAGCCATGCAAAACCAGTGATTTTGTAAACCAAGCCAAGCCAAGCCTAGCCTAGCCTAGCCTAGCCTAGCCTAGCCAAGCACTTTGTAAGCCAAGAAAAGCCAAGCCAAGCCAAAACAAGCCAAGCCACGCCACCAATTAAACACCAATATCTTAATTTTTAAAATCGCTGTAAATTTTTCATGTTCTGTGTTCAACTAGAGAATGCTCCGATACTGAAATCATGGAGGAATATATATATATATATATATATATATATATATTATATATATATATATATATATATTTGTATATATATATATAGTATATATATATATATATAATAATATTATATGTTTTTATATGTATATATTTATAATATACACACACACACACACATCTTAACCCTCTGAAATGATAATTGTACAGCAGAAACGGACGTACGAATTGTAAATTGCCCAGAAATTAAGAATGGCGTAGCCTGACAGAATGAGGAGACAAAAACATATCACAGTTTGGTGACAGAATTGTTCCTGATGGCTATGGTTCATAAAGATAATCGTTTACTGTCAAATAATCACTCACTGCCCCCGAACCGGTTTTGTATCAACCACGAAAGCGCATGGCAATTTATACTACATACACCCGCACATTCAATGTGAAAACTGCAAGACTGAGGGAAGTTGGGGGGGGGTTGCTTTTCTCTCTCTCTCTCTCTCTCTCTCTCTCTCTCTCTCTCTCTCTCTCATTTAAGGCCACGTGTTGTAGTGATAGCATCCTTGGCTTAGAAGTCAAAAGGGTTCCGATATGAAAGCGAGAACAGGAAGGCACGATCTATGCACTTTTCCTCAACTCTGTAGTGATCTTCTTGAATTATTATAGCTAGTCGACTACTGCCGTTGAGAAGAGAGAGAGAGAGAGAGAGAGATGTAGAGAGATAGAGAGAGAGAGAGAGAGAGAGAGAGCTCATATACATACACACACCTATATATAAATACATATATATATATATATATATATATATATATATATATATATATATATATATATATATATATATATATATATATATATATAATATGGCAAAGAATAGTAAAAGGCCAAGGACTCAAGGTATCAAGTCCAATCCCAATAGAAGGGAACAATTAATTTAATTTTCCTTTTTCCTTGAACGTACGAACACACGCCAACACACGCACGCGTATAGTACACAAACGCACAGACTGACAAAGCCTATATAAATATGAATGTTTTGGTCAATATTTTGACAGGTAACTACCGAAGAATACTGTCGATACTAACGCCACCTTTGACTATGGGCAGGACCGGCTATATCCTACTAAACGTCAGCCAGAATTCGAGGCTCAGAAACTGAAAGATAACATATATTGGATCCAAATCTTTCAAAATATCATAAAATAAAAAATAGATTCAGAGACTTATAAAAGATAAAATAAAAAATAGAATCAGAGACTTATAAAAGGAAAAATGAAAGAAGAGGGATTTTGCGTTCAGAATTTGATCATTGTTTCTTTCCTGCATCCGAAAAAATGGGCGGATTGTGTGCTTTCGGGCATTGCAAGCACGTTCCAGCTAACCACTGTTTGCCAAGCGCTTCCGGTACTTACCCGAACGCGAGCAGTAATACGGCCAGAGTTTGCAAGGCACAATGCTAATTATTAGCAATACAGAAGTTGTCGGATGTTATCACTTAACATATTTAAGGCTGTTAAGAAAAGCAAAGGTTGAACCGATCCGGGCGTTTTTTGTCTTGTAAGTTCCTCGTTAGCCTCTGTTATGCTTGGCTAATGAGGTCGATTTAGCAAAGCGAGGAATTACCGCAATCAACTGCAATACGTCGCTAAATTTGTATGTCTCAGCAAGAAGATGAATTGAAAGCCATTTTCATTTTTAATCGGGAGGAAAATGACGCTTAGTCTGTAATCACAAGAGAGGGCCATTCTTACAGCTCAAGGAAACGGATGACGTTTCATGAATGCAAAATGCGTAGGAACGTGTTTTTAAAACATTAGGCGATAAGGGAACGTGTTCCGGAACATGAGAACGTGTCCTTAAAACATTAAGGGAGAAAGGAATGTGTTTCTAAAACATTAGGCTATAAGGGAACGTGCTCAGGAACATGAGAACGTATCCTTAAAACATTAGGGGAGAAAGGAACGTGTTCCTTAAGCGCTAAGGGACATGAGTACGTATTTTTGAAAAGATTGGCGATTACGAGGATAGGAGACATGGGGACGTGTTCTTTAACATTAAGTGATGAAAGAGTGTCCCTAAGCACCAAGAGACATGGGAACGTGCTCTTAAAGAGCCGAGGGATATAGGAACTTGCTTTAAAAGCTTGAAGACACAAAAGAACGTCTTCTAAGAGTACTAAGAAACAATAATTTCTAGTTTTCATCTGGACGGCAAATTGTCTTTCATTCAGCTTAAGCAACACAATAACTTCTAATCCAAGACAGAAAAAAATAAATAAAAGTAAATATATTAAGGTCACGGCATTAGTCTCTGCTTTGGCACTTATATCAATGCAATCATTCAGGTTAATCAAGGAACAAAAGGTCTTGCAGGCATAAGGCCAGCTTGACATGCTGACACCCAGAACGATGCAATCAACAGACGAAAGTTTTCCGCTCGTTCCAACATCAGTTAATCGCTCCTGAAAGTGAATAGGTCTCTAATTACTACGGACAATGCGGGATCTAAGCTCGATTAGGAAGGTCTAAGCATAACTGCAGTCAGAGGTATAATCTAAAAGGAAAAAAATACTACAATGCATTACTCATCCATTCAAACTTTAATTTAGGACGTACATTTTTTCTAACGCCTACACCTTTCGTGCAAGTGTTAGCTACTGAGAGAGAGAAGAGAGAGAGAGAGAGAGAGAGAGAGAGAGAGAATCTGTATTTATGTGACATCGTCGTGGAGAGAGACAGATAAAGTGTAAAATTGTATTTTTATTGGGGAGAGAGAGAGAGAGAGAGAGTTTATACACAGTGATTATGTGATTATACCTTACTTATAACGCGCAAATCTTACAATACTCAAGACCATTTCATGGAGTGACATATCTGTCTAGAGCAAGACT
>NC_061092.1:17503717-17506217 GCF_015104395.2 Macrobrachium nipponense
CAGGAACACAAAAAAATATCTATATAAATACACAAATGATTAAAACATCTAAAAGCATCAATGTCTCGTTCGCCAGTGTCCTTTTACTTACTTCGACCATTAGAACTGAAGATATAAAGAGATTCCTTTAATTAATCACGCCCATACACTTGTAGATACACATCACATCAGCGTTTAACTTAAGGTCACCATGTTGTAACAGTATATAAACAATGATATGGTTTAGAAGTATGAGTCCCATGTATATATCATTGCCTCGTGTGCGTAAATCGTTTTAGTAATTTGGGTTTCTTCTCTATTTTTTGATATTATGGAACGAATTAAAATACATAAACTAGTATTAAAACCATCTATGCACGCACACACGCGCACAAGCACAGACACAGATATATGTTTGTATTATGTATAAACATACATATACACACACAAACGCACACACGCAGACATATTTATACTATATATATATATATATATATATATATATATATATATAATATATATATATACACGTGCAAGATAAAACCTTGTTCGTGTGCAATCACAATGATACATTAAAGACACTACAACAAAGGGCACTGAGATCAAATAAAACAGCTTTTTTCTTAATATGGCTCCAGCAACATAAATCATATGTAGTATACGTATTCGCCTTACGCTCTCTGCATTTCCAAAACTCTCGCACCCGCCCCCATTACACTGGTGCTTTACTTCCCACACAATCCTGGGCGTTCCAAACAAATCCCCTAATGAAGAACTAAACACGTAACAATTACGATACCCCAAACAAATAATGGAAGCTTTACAGCCAATTTGTCCCTCGGGAAGACACGGCGAAAGAAACGCCAGCCGGCAATTTCTTGCTCTTTGAAGACTGCAGTCCGAGATAAACGTCAAATACATCTACAGCGAACTACCACTGATTGCAATAAGTAAAAGATTCTATTATGCACGATATTTCGTGCTTAGCATATCGTATGCAGAGGCCAGGCTCGACAAAAACTGGCTTCCTTTTCTTGGCGCATTGAAAGGCATTAGCAGCGACGGCAGGTCTTCTAAATAGTATACTTTTACCGACCAATATCTGTTTTAATGTGTTGAATGGAAGCTGTCTCGACGCTCAGACAAATACCACCTTTCTTACGGACCGAATTTATTTTATACATCTCATTCAGTTTCATTACCTTGCAAACAACGTTGTAGAATGTGTGTGCAAAACAAAAAGCGAATGCCATTAACCCAAATTATATTTATAAACGAACGCAAATGTAATTCTTTCACCGGATGACCCTTCGATCGTGGACGGGAAGATTTCAGAAACTGTGGCAATGGGAAGAATGATGGGAAACTCTAGGTGAATGAAAGGGAGGGAGAATTAATCGAGGGGCACACCACCTTGCTCTATGTAAAAATGAAAGTACATGCAAAAAGTTCCTATATTTACTACTTGGTTCACTGAAAAAAGAAACAACCACTCAGCATACTGTATCTACAATTATCTAGATAGATTTGGCACAACCTTGCTGCAAACACAGCCAGGTCAATTTGGGTTGGCACACCTATTCAGTTACCCTGGATAATCCAAGCTTCAGTATTAACTTCCTGAATGTCAATAAATTAATATCTTTGAGCCTCTCTCTCTCTCTCTCTCTCTCTCTCTCTCTCTCTCTCTCTATCTTTGTCTCAAAATTATTCTTCATTCTCGGAAATTCAGGAAAAAATCTATTTTGAAAACCTATACAAAGCTTTGTATCGAAAAGAATAACACGAATAGTAGAACATCAGAAATATGAATAATGATGCATTAGGTAAATTGTAAAATTTTTTCACATATACAGCAAATAAAGATATTACATTCGTCATCAAGTGATTGCATTCAATTGCAAATGGACTTATGATATGTTCAATTGAACTGCCAGCCTCAGTATCTTCTGCTTGAAGTCACTGCAAGCCTTGTTGCATTAACCCAAATTTCTTAAAGAAAACTAAGAATGCCATTTCTATACCCTATGATAATCGTACCTTCTTGACCTTCACTATAAATTATAAGGATTTAGGGGTATACCGGTTAACCCTGTTTTGAGGAGATAAACTTGTTTATGTCGGCTTATCTGAGTAAAACTCAATGAGAGTGACTGACCTTTCATAAGGAGAGGCTTTAATAGAGATATGAAAACGATATATTTTATCAATCCTTTTTGGGCCGAGAAGACGGAGCGATTAGACTACAGAGCTATTTATCTGACCAAATTATGAAATAGGGAAATGGAAGCAAGAAAGACTATAAATTCGGTAAAGAGGGAATAGGGAAACTCTCGATAGAGGAAAGATAATGTGCAGCAGTAAAGGAAGAAATGATAGTGAGCAAACGCTTATTGAAACTACAAAAGGACAAGAATAATAAATACAGAGATTAAACCCTTATTCTCGAGCACCGACAAATTTATAAAATTATCTTCCGCTCACTTCACGAAAAGACCAAAGAAATTTATGACAAGGAAAA
>NC_061092.1:17511217-17516217 GCF_015104395.2 Macrobrachium nipponense
CGCGAAAACCACTCGTCCAACGAGGAACTAGTTTCATTTAAAAAAACGAACAACGTTTGCTACGAGAAATGCAATGTAAATCTGGAATACTAAGGGATGGCGTAGGCCCGTTACCATTACCATTCCATTCTGCATCAGTCAGGAACACACTCATCTCTGTATCTGTCCCGCCCGTCCGTCTGTCTCTCTCTTGTTCGTGTCGTCTTATCTTAATATCTGTTCCCAACATCTCTTCCCTTCGCCGTCTTCTTATCAGTTCGCACGTTTTCTTTTCCCTGTCAGATGCTCTTGAAGTTAATACCCATTTCTTCAGGCACATCCAGCCGAAACATCTGCACTTAGTATTCTCATTTTCCTTCATAACCGGATAATCTCCAATCACTTTCATGGGTGGGTAATAATTCTCTCTCTCTCTCTCTCTCTCTCTCTCTCTCTCTCTCTCTCTCTCTCTCTCTCTCTCTCTCTCTCTGCAAGAAGTCTTCTCACTTTCTTAACTGCCCTCTCAACTATAGCTGCGTAAATCCTTTCACTTTAGATTATAACACTATTTAATAATTTGGTAAATCTCTCTCTCTCTCTCTCTAGATACTAACACTTACTTTCATAATCTGGTTAAGCTCTCTCTCTCTCTCACATACGTACACACACTTTAGATACTAACACTCACTTTTATAATCTGGTTAAACTCTCTCACTCTCTCTCTCCCTCTCTCTCTGTGTCAGACGGTCCACTCGCACTCTTACTCTTTCTCTCTCACACACCCACAGCTACTTCGTCTCCCTACCCATTTCCACGAAGCCCCTCACGACGAAAATGAGCCCCATGTCAATATGGCGATCAGCGCGCAACAGCGCTTTTGTTCCGCGATAGCCTGACACTAATGTCCCATTGTTTTGTCACGTTTATTAGCAGTAATTGGCAGTTCACTTTCGGCGGTATATCTGATAGCAAAGCCTCCGGGGCGGTACACAGAGTGACTGTTGCGGCGGATTTTTGACATGGGAAGAATGTGGTGTTAACCAATACCCCTTACTTAACTTTTTTTTCCTATTTTTTTTTTTTTTTTAAGTAAAGGCCATCGAGACGGGCAACCTAATTCCCTGCGTTCCCTAGCCCAGGCCCGAAGGAACAAGATGAAGGAAAAGGAAGGAAGAGGGGTGGAGGAAAAAAAAAGAAGAAAAAAAAAAAAAAAAAAAAACGTGGTAGGCAGTGGCAAAGGTCTGTGATTACTCCACACTAAGACATCCCTTCCCCGAAGGTAGCCTTATGGGCAATCTGATTTTACAGCTTACGGAAATGTGAAGAGTGAGCTTAATTTCCTACGGGAAAGTTGTGTCTGGCAAAAGGGTCATCTGAGACCCATAACACGACTTTGTGACGCCATATAGTTTCATATGACCAAGCGTATGTGAGTAATGTATAAAAGGCTAAAATGCCTAGGTATTTAAACCTTCAGGAGACTAGACTATTGCAATTTAGTAATAATTACAACTAAAATATGACCGAGGGCAACGTTTCCAACGTTTGTCCTCCAGTCAACCCTCAGATCTGTCTGTTCTCAGGGCTGCTTATATTTCATACATGTTTACCATTAGTGCTTCTACGGTAGGCATGGGTCCGGAGATGTTATATGGAGGGGGAATTAAATACATGACAAACAATGCGTTTTGATTTCATGACCTCTGAAACCCCGATGAATGAAAAATTGAAACAAATGCATAATCAAAATTATGAGAATAAGTCCTTGATTAAGGTAAATTCATTATAAAAAAATATTCCATCCACCCAAAAAAATTGAAACAACGATTCATCTTCATGTTAAATTGGGAAAAATTACGAAATAAGATTAAAAATCATAACTTCCAGTTCATTCCCTTCTCAAGAGTAGTTTCTTTGAATGAATCGTTTTCAAGGATGGCTGATAATAAGTAAACTGATCATGAAAAAGAAAGAAAGAAAAAAACAAAAAGCACGTTAACGAAATGAGTGCAAAACAGAAATTTTGTCAACTTATTAAGAAATACTAAGCATTCACAGCAACAGAAAAGGCAGTGGAGACTTACCAAGCATTGTCATGTTCAAACCTGTTTAAAACACCAGGTTTAAATATACTTAGCAATGTATTTAATTTCTACTTTATTCCAGTAGCTAAAGCTTTGATGCTCCCGACTCATGCAATATTTATTTAATAATTTACACTGCTTCCTTAACATACTGTATGTTTTAATTTCAAAGAACTTTCTTATCTTATAAAAACTTTGTAGATCTCTTTAGGTTGTGATATAGGTACGAAATCTTTAAAGACCCAGTGACAGTTTATCTGGGAAACTATTGAATAAAAAAATTAGGATCTATCAGCTATCATAAATAAAACAATAGATGTTTTAAAACTTTTTTTTACCAATGCAACAAATACTCTACAAACGAAACTTCCACGGAGTTACCACACCACTCAAAAATATAGGACCAATGCCCAACATTTAATCCCTCCCCCGATGGCAACAGGCTCACCAGACGGGCAATGGAGATATCGGAATGCATTTGCAATGACACGACCCAGATGCTATCGAGTATTAGCGTCACTCTCCCGAGGCCGAAGATGTCAACAAAGCTTATCGTATGTGACATTATCTACAGCTGATGTCTCGAGTAAGCCTCCTTAAATACGTATCGTAGACAAAATGCCTTTTTACGATAAGTTTATAAACCTTGATTTTCTTTAATCCTAAGTTAGACACAAATGTACAGATGAATGATTTGATTAAGATAGGCATTCAGGCAAATGAACTATATACGGACAGCTGGGAATTATATGATTATATAAAGGTTCATTAAGAACCACGATTTTATTCAAACGGAAGTTGATGAAAATGATTGACATACATTCCGAGTTACTTGCTCTTAAACATGCGTAAATAAAAGTAATAAGCAAACTGCAATTATGATCGGTAGCTCTTCTCACACTAAGAAAGGGGACTTGGCAATACTTCAGCAACGGCGAATACGATTGTTCACACAGTCTAACAAAAATATAACATTGTACATTCTTATATAATTAATTTCAGATTACTCCCTCTCACCTGTAATTACGTCTAATAAGACCACTCTCTAACAAAGAAAAATGATTCTAAGGAATTCTCAGTATACGTAAAGGGTTTAATATCATAAATAATGACAACAGCACTTTCAAAAATAAAATAAACGGCGAAGAAAGCACCAGCGAGTCCACAATTGCGAGTTCAGAGTACCCTACCCATACGCAGTCAAGGTGTACTTCGAAAAAAAAAAACAATTACAAATAAAGAATAGACTGAAACAGAGTGGGAATTATAACAGGAGAAATTTAAATTAAAAACGGATGTGAACGTGAGAACAATAACAGAGGAACAAGCACAGGAACATGAAACATAAAAATTTTTACGAGCGTTCGCATATTACACGTGTCGAAACTCCTTTGCTTTTTAGAAGTCTCGAAGATTTACGACGCTAATTATTGTTATTGTAATTGTTGTTCACAATGAAGGAAAGCAAATATATATATACACACCACAGACACACAGACACACAGACACACACACACACACACACATATATATTATATATATATATATATATATATATATATATATATATATATATACATATATATATATATATATATATATATATATATATATATATATATATATATATAATATATTATATATATATCTGGAGGCTATTCAATTCTCCAAAATTCAAGTATCCTGGTTTCTGTAATCGAGTATCTTATATCAATACATATGAACAATCTTAATAGAAAAGATTATTAATTACGTCAATTACAACATTCAAACAGTAACAAATATTCTGGAAATACTACTATATCAATAAATACTTTACAGGTTCCTTGCAGGCACCCGAATATCCTCCCAGGCACACTACGACTGTTAGATATAAAGTTGAAGACACCATAGTGGTTCTTGCAAACCCCGAGAGCAACCATTTTCTCTGTAAAAGTCATAGCTATAGTTAAAGTCACTCCTCTTGGTATCATCTGAAAGGGCTACATTGATGAAGTATGGGGTCAAACATGAAGTCTCTCTTATGGTGAAAACGGGAAAATATTATGGTCATGTTTGCCTTTGATTGAGAGACTAACAGGGGGACGATAAAAAATCCCGTCATGCAAATCTATGCAAAATGGTTTGCCTTTGGGCCAAAGGCAAAATTTGAGAATAAAAGTAAGTAATCAAGATTCTGAGTGTAAATGGAATCGAGAAAGATGGAGCATGAGTGTTAATATGGATGGTGGAAAAAATGGACATGGTTGATTCATACATTTATTTGGAGGTATTATATGTAACCTATGTGTAGGATGAGAAAACTGGGTCACAGAAGGTGAGTCACAGAACGGATGAAGCAAAAAACGTAGAAGCATATGTGCAAAAGTTTGGGAAGGCTTGGAGGGAATATGGAAGACAAAGTGGAAATGTATGATAGGATTAGTAATCCAACTCGCTATTACAGAAGCGAAGTGCGGCTGATGAATGCAAATCAAAGAAAAAGTTGAAGCTTTTCAGACGAACTGAATCGCAAATGTGGCGTGGGAGGAACAGAAAGACTAAGAAATGTGGATTTATGTAAAAGGTTAAAAAGATTAGAGCAGGCACAACAATGGATGACAGTGATATGAAATTTTTGGTCATGTCGAGAGAATGGAGGATGATAGGTAGTAAATAAAATGTGTGAGTCAGAGGAAAGAAGAACAAAATACTGCTGGATAAAGGTATTCAAAAGGAAGGGTCTTAACAAGGTCTAGACTTTGGCTTTTAATATACAGGAAGAGCGAAAGTATGTATGGCCCCGTCCACACGGCCGAGCTTTGCTCGACGAACTTTGTTCGATGTGACGTCAGAAGCGGAGAAACTGCCGTAAAAGTTCTGACTTTTCCCGCTGTTTCTCCGCTTCTGACGTCACATCGGACAAAGTTCGTCGACCAAAGCTCGACCGTGTGGACG
>NC_061092.1:17521217-17583717 GCF_015104395.2 Macrobrachium nipponense
AGTCACTTCGCCCCCGCGCCACACTGCCCCAGATCCGGTGGGCGTGGCAGGATCTTTTGACTCACCCTCGACGGTGCGTGGGCGGTACTGTCTCTCCCCCCCCCCTCTGAAACCACGCCTGCACCTAACTCCAGACCACGCCCAGAGGAAGGGCTTTCGACCAGCTCTTTCGGGGATTGGAAGTCTGGCACTGAAAGAAAGGCCGAAAAACAATAGGTGTTGGAGGAGGGGGAATATTCCTGGCCTCGTCAGAGCAATAAGACACGTGAAAGTGATGATATAATGACGCCTGGAGGCGCATATTAAACTGACGATCTTTGCAAGCGAGATCGGGTTCGTAAAGCAGATATTTTTACGACATCAAAATGATAGTAGGAGGACTCATGAAATGACCATTAAAGTAATTAGTAAATGCTATGAAAAAAAAGGATTTCTATGAGAATTTTCTTCTATAACCTAAATGAAAGAATAGGTCATTAGATTAGAGCCGTTTGACTTTCGTTTCATGCTTTTAAGAAGTTCATAAAATCCCCATTTATAATGAAGGAAAGTAAGGAAAGATTTTTGTATCTTATCAAAGCAAAAGAACACATTTATATGAAACAATTGAAATCAGACCTCATAGGAATAACTGCCAATTATTGAGAGGTATTTAAATCTACAAAAACACTATGAACTAAATTAGCCCCCCTAGATGGTCAATGGAGAAAGGACGACAGAAAAAAACCGTCCTTAAAACCGTATTCAAATGCTAAGAGTGAAGACGAGATGTTGACTGTGGGTACGGGAGTTGGGTAGTGGGGCGCGTGTCAGGAACTCAGGTGCTCCAGTTCTCGTTAGCTCAAGCGCTCACCTGGACTGGGCGGGGCCGCTGGGAGGGGGCTGGACCAACAGGCGCGGTTGACGACGTTTCCATTGCTGGACCGTCATTTTTCTCCTTTTATTTCACGTTCCTTTTCGTTGTTATTGATGTCCGCTGACGCATCGAAGGAGGTTCTTAAATCTGTCCGAACTGAGGCAGGAGAACGAGAGATCTGGAGACACAGAACAAAAGGTTTGTGATCACTAGGCGGTGACTTCGACAACCGTGCTGGAACACAGGGCCACATGAGAGCGAGGGTCTTCACTCTCGTCCTCCCGCCACTGCGCAAAGTCACGGCACTGCGACACCACCGCCCACATCCCGTCTCACCTGGACATCTCACCTGAGCACCCGCATAACGGTGCCCCGCTTCGAGAGTGCCACCAGAGGAAGTTAAATGCCTTCGTCTCTCATGGATCTTGGGTGTACTTGAGTGTGATGTGATCTTCAAACCCTCGTGGTGTTTTTTGGATGTAATTACGTTACTGTATGAAATCAGTGCAATTCCTGGAGATTATCAAACAGTGCCAATAACCAACAGCAGTGCCTAAATAGTGCCAGCCCCGTGCAACTTCAGTGCCGTGACATAATGCAAACGGTGCCATTGCAAGGATCGTAACCAGTGGAAGCATTTGAAAGTGGTGCCGCAGATAATGTGCTTGAAGGCCCTAATTCCCTTTGCCAAGCTTCCTTACGAGTGTAACCAATAGCAAACGTAATGGGTACCGCAGTTACCAACTTGTGTCCTCTTAGGTCGCCGTCGTGGATTTAAGCGCGACTGAGAGTGTGATTTTAACACAGTGTGTGTTTGTGTGTGTCCCTAACGTTGTCCTTTATTGGAGTTACTTCACGGCGTCTTCCACACAACAACGTTCACCATGAGTACGATCTCAGACTTCCAAGATGTAAGTACAAACCCCGTAGGTTTTCTCTAGCGCTCCACCTATCTCGTACTAGTCAGCCGAGTCACTGCAGTCAAATGTGTTGTGCGCGCAATATAATCAAGCGGGATTTTTCTAATAACAAGAGGGATTTAACACTAAAAAATAATATGTCCATTGCAATTTGACGTTCCCGGATTCGATAATAAGTGAACGAATATCAAACATTCATTACTAGTTGTCGTCAGCTTACGTCTCGGTACATTCAAGGATGCAGAAGTACGCGAGGTGATGAAACTTTCTGCGTCTCTTACGTGGTTTCATCGCTGAACCTTTGGGATTTTTAAACAACAAATCTGGATTTACATTGCCCTTGCGATCTCTACTACCATACGAATTAATTCTCGCTTGGTGAGGATAAAACCAAAATTTATTATTTTTTTTTAAACTTCAGTTTTCCAAAGAGAAGTGATCTACTTTTGTAAATTATCTCAATACCTCCATACACACTTGACACTAATTTAGCGAAGAACAAATCAGAAATGATTTCATTGAAAAAAGTAACCTAGCTTCCCAAAAAATAATCGTTAATTTTCATAGATTCTGGAAACTTCCGCAAAAAACATGCTTAAAGGAAATATAACAACAGCGATCAAGCATCAATACTTTTGTCGCTCTGTTCTGAGATACAAAGCAAAATGGAGCACTAGCAAGTTTCCTGTAATTCACTAAATTCATTATTACTACACAGGTATTTTCAGTCTTTCTTTTATACAATACCTAAGAAAATTAAACAATACGGCCAGGATCGCTTAGGCGCCTGCTTAAAATATGTAACCTAAAATCTCTATAGTATCAGTAGTTTAGTAGGATTCCCGGTAATTCGGATATGACGAGTAATTTTGCCGAAACGCGCACGAGTATTTCATCTTGAAATTCTATGGAGAAAGTATGAGAAAACAATTTTCCCAGTTTACAAGACATACGAGGTTGATCCAAACTAATAAAAAAACGGGGAGGACTAAAAAAAAAAACACCAAACATAATATCAAGGACGTAATCTTCCTCAGTTGAGAGATGAGAGATTCTTCAGATAAAAAGAGTAATTTAATTAAAATGTGGATAATTAATAAAACTATCCATTCCCCCCTTTTCATTTATAAAAATGTTTCAATAAAAAAGACTTCTTGATGTAATTTCCTTTTTTTTTATAAAAAGGAGTAGCAAAATAATCTTTTTATAATATTTTCGATAGGATGTAATTTTCAATGATCCGGAGTAATATATATATATATATATATATATATATATATATATATATATATATATATATATATATATATATATATATATATATATCATATATATTCATTAACATTTCTACCATAATTGTAGCTCTAATTCTGAATAACTGTTAGTTTGCACCAAAAGTATTTAATTAAAAGACAATAAAGAGAACCGCACATATCTTCTAACAATGCAGGCTCAAAAACGCCACAGGAAATATCGAGCCATAACTTGAACAAATCCCCAGTGAAAAAAAAAAAAGTCACCGAATGTTTATGCACTAGAAGTTTATGATCTCTTGCCAGAAGATTGATATGCGATTACTTCTGGTAATGACTGACGTCAAGTGCTGATTACCCGAACGGGGAAATTGAGTTCCATGTTGACATGTTGCAAACAAATGACCAGAATGAATGAGCATCAACATTCCTTGAGACTTTTGCCCTCTGGAAGTGGTACGTGCAGTCTGAGAATTTTTTAGCGAACCTGTAAGATCTGGGAAGGAGATGAAGTGAAGCTGTCGTATAAAAAGAATATTCTCTTGATTTCTGTTCCTTATCAGAGCGATTATTTCTCCTATGCTCTGACTGATTATAGATGAAGAGAAAGGTCCTGCCATTTTTCCCACAAGCATTCTCACCCAAAGGGACTCCGTCGTCGAATTTCTGTTTCTGTACGGTAATTGATCTTTTGACGTCTTTTCCATGTCCATATGAATCCCTTTGTTTCAACTGAAATAGACAGATTCTTTGAGTCCACCCTTTTCATTGTACCTTCTCTTCGTATGCGAGTAATTCTCTTTTAAAATGAGTTAAAAAGCGTTTCCCACCACTTTATAGCGTAGTCTGCACAGATTCTTGGCTTTTACTTATTTTCCATAAACATTTCTCTTTTCGCGATGAATTACCTTCCAAATGAGCTTCTTAGCAGTTTTCCCTTCTTCCTTTCTTGCGTGATTAATTTCCGCCGTTAGGCTGTGATTCTACGCATTGTTAGCCTCAGTGATGCTAGACTGTCGAGTCCACACTCCGTCCGCTTAGCATTCCAGAATCTTTCTTTCTAGAATAACGGAAACGCTTAAAAGTCATAAGGCTTTGGTCGTTCACTTTCTGTGCTTTGTTCTTTCTATGTGTTACCTGTCGACATTTTCATTTAGAAGAAAAAGTAATGGGTATTTATAGTTTTGAAAGAAGAATAAAAGCTATTTACTTTGTAACCTTGAATAATGAATAGATGTTAATGTTAACTACATTGGCCTGAAGTACAGAGCATTTGATAATATATATATATATATATATAAAGAAGGAAAATCATCACCTGGGCTGCACTGATGAGGGGAAAGTCGGAGAGGCGATGGGCTATGCAACGGATTAATGGACGGCCGAAGTCTCGAATCCCCAAACTTTCCAGCGTTTACGCCGCCAAATAATGGGTATTTTGCCAACTTTCTAGGTTTCCAGCTCTTTCGTCGTCGTCAGATTCCTCGGAATCTGTCATCCAAGGGACCGTCTGAGCAACTTTTCTTTAACCCATATAAATACTCTCGGCGCTGGAGAATTTGCTATTTTCTTTCAAAGGTTCTCGATGTTACACTTTCACCCTTGCTACAGAAAAACGGAGAGGATAGAATCTGAATCACTTACACTATTACGTTCAATATAATTATCTAATGAAAGGTTTTATCTATTTTTCAGTCTCAGAGTAAATAGAAACTTTTACTCCATTCTTTTGGAAACTTGAAAGTACTGCATTTGGTCATCTGCTGCGTATAAGTAGGAAGAACACCTGTGATATAAGCAGTTATTAAACTATTTGTAGTTTCGCTAGTTGCTGATATATATATATATATATATAATATATATATATATATATATATATATATATGATAGATAGATAGATAGATAGATAGATAGATATAAAAATATATAGTTAGGCAGACAGAGAGAGATATGTAAAATCATGACCATGCTTTCATTTCTTTATCTGGTAGGTTGTGAAGGAAAAGGATAGGTTGCCTCCATCAGCTAATTCCCTGCATGAATCATTTCCCGATCTATCACATCGAATTGTCTGCTTCCATACTTACCAATCTATAGAAAAAAAGTAATTTAAGACCTAAATTAGATTTTGTTTTCGCGGTTTATAAACGGCGCCATAAAAACAAGAAAAAAAAAATGTACGACATCGGAGACGGAAATTATGCTTCTCGTAGTACAAATGCTTAAGTCAAGACTATAAAATGTATTCATACCAAAAGCATGATGCTCATTATGGTTGTAATCAGCACACGGCCAGTTCAAGGATATTTTGGTTACTTTCACTCCGAAAGAGTTCGAACTAACTGGTACGTTCACTTTTAGATACTGGACACAGTTTTCTCAATTGTCCTTAAGCATACGAAATGCATCACATTGATAGAAATATATTTGATAGTTAAGAAATATGGAGAGATATAAACTTATACAGCTTCTGGTATTGATCTCTATGGAAGCAGAATCATTTTAATTCATTATTTAATTACTTTTTTCTTATACTGAACCCAGCCCCAGCCCCCAGCCCCCACCCCCAAAAAAAAAAGAGAAAGAAAAAAAAAACTTGAAAAGGTTAGAAACAAAAGAACTAATCTCCAAGCCGGAATGCACTGAGCAAAAACAGAAAAAATAAAGTGGCCAGAATCAAAAATTCCGAAATCAAGTGTTCAAAATCAAAACGCAGAAATTCTAGACAATTCGCGGTTAGTGAAGCAAGGAAAGGAGGATCATTGGTTTGATGTTAATCCTCTCTTGTTATCGGTGTGCCCTTGAGTCAAAATGAAGTTCTCTCACTGACAACCCTAACGAATTTTCTTCTTGGAGGTGGATATTATTATTTCTACGTCCAAAAGACGATGAAGAAAATAGGTTACCGTAAAAAAAAAAAATGCATTTATCTGGTTACATAGACACATTTTCATTATAATGGAGATTTATATAATGCATTAAAAAAAAAGATAGCAAACACATCACAAGCCATCATAAAAGTGCATTATCTTCCTTCACTAATGAATAGCCTTATAAGAAACTAATATTAAATAAAATATTAAATAGTGATAAAAAATGGTATTCAAAGCAGTCCTTAAAAAACTCTGCAAGAAGCGCCCAATTCCCGAAGTCGGCACACCGAGGAAGATGGAGCGGGGAAGATAAAAAGAAAACAAAGAAATCAAAGGAATGTATGAACTGCCCTAAGGATACGAAAGGTACACACAACCCACTCTCATGCTCCTTGTCCTGAGGGGACTAAAGGATCCACCCCCTCTCCCAGGCCCCACTAGGATCCCCACCCTAGTCTCCCATCCTAGAACATCCCACACCCTTTATTCATACCCCTGGACCTTCTCTCTCTCTCTCTCTCTCTCTCTCTCTACCGGTCTTTTATCCTAAGGGCCCCTCTCTCTCTCTCTCCCTCCCTCTCCTCCCTAGGATCTCGGCCAGTATCCTGACTCGACACACTGCCGTCTGGCGCACCGCATAGGACGCCCAGCCCCGTTACTTCGGGGATTTTACCCTCTCTCCTCGTCTTGTCCTTTCGGAGGTGGTGGAGGAGGAGGAGGACTTCGGGAGCACTTACCTTCCGGAAGGAATCATTCCGTGTCTGCAGGACTCTCTCAACCGGTTGGGCGTGAGGATTTCCGTCCGGATACGCGCTTATCCTGAATCAACTGCTGCAGGATCTCGGCGGGGGAATGACAACTGGGTAAATGGGGGACTTCATCCTTCCGGTTGCGACGGGGATTTTTTTTTTTTTAAACATTACCAGTTGCTTAAAAAAGGATAATTTTTTCCTTTTATTAGCGCATTACGCAGAGGCACGCGATTTACTGAATGAGCGCTCCCTAACGGGAAGCGATCAGAAATAAAATTTTCGAGACAAAATTCGACTTTTAATTGAAAGAGGAAGTTGAATGGGAGGGAGGGTTATATATATATATATATATATATATATATATATATATATATATATATTATATATATATATATATATATATTATATATCATTCTTACACGTGATTTTATATATCTAACACCGGGAAGAAAGAAAATATAGAAATAATAAAAGCACTTAAAAGAAAATTATCTCATTCAAGCAGAATGAACCCGAAGACATTTAAGACGCAAGCAAACACGCTTTCGATTCACTACAATATCGCTTCACAATAGGATTTTAGAAACAGCATCTAAAATGGAATCTTTTTAACTTTAATAAATCTCGTTTGGATTCTTCGTATGAAAGAGTATGATAATCGAATTATTCTAATTTTTTCCCCAGCCTTCTAGTTCATTAGCATTCACTGCAAATAATTCGCAATAACTCGCGCAGTGAACTCCCTGGACCATAAAAGTTTCGAATTCCGGCGATGAATTTTCTCCCATTCAAAATGCGCACCATTTATTAATACTAATGGAGCGCTGATCACAGGTAGCGCAAAAACATCAAGGAAAGTCACCGAATAATATTTTGCACTCATCGTTTCTACTGTCAGCATTATTACAATGGTACATTAAAGTAATTCTGAAGTATACTATTTTGCACTCGTCGACACTATTATCAACATTATTACAATGGTGTATTAAGTTTCCATTTTGAGGTATACATGCTTCCACAGTCATTTTCAAATTCCCAATGTCATATATAATATTAAATTAAAACCTATTTTCGAATGAAACATATTTGTATGAGTATCATTTTTAATGTTGACGTTATTAAAAATTATTTTTCAAATATATTCAATTTTCAAATATATTCAAACATATTCTAGCCTTGTAAAAAAATAGTTTTTCGCTTCTCTGTTTCTGCGATTTTTTTTAAATTGTATAGATATACTAATTAAATAAGTGAAAAAAATGAAATAGATTATAGAAAAATACTATATACCCAAGCGGAAAAAATATAGAATAAGCTTGCCTACAACCTTAATAAGAAATGGCAGATAGAAAAAAAAAAACACTAATAATAAAACTAATACCTTAAAAAGTCTTAATAGGGTAATTCAGACTTGCACCTCTTCAGATCCTACCTACCTCTATTCTCGTTAATATTCTCGGAAGATGAGTTACACTCCATGATTCAGGAAGATTTAAAATCCCGATTTCTAAACCTACAAAACAGCACCTTCGTCGCCACTGAAGCGTTGCAGGACAATGCAGTGAAGTAGCTGCTGGCTAAATAAGGATGTACTCTGACCACATTCTCTCTCTCTCTCTCTCTCTCTCTCTCGCTCTCTCTCTCTCTCTCTCTCTCTCTCTCTCTCTCTCTCTCTCACACACACACAAATTAAGTATCTACCCGCCTCTTTCTCTGGAGCTCATAGAAGCGCACTTCAGAAGATAAAAAAAAAATATCAGCTAAATACTGCTATCACTCTCTCTCTCTCTCTATTTCAACACAAACACACTCACACATACACAAACATACACACGCACACCTACACCCACACAACAAGCTTGAATGGATCTCTAATTTAAGAATTAAAGTAAATTTTCTATTTAATGAAAATAGAAAAAAAAAAAGTGAACTTACGTTAAACAGGTTCACACGTTCAATTAACTCGTGATATTAGCTGACCTTGCAATTTAAGACTATTTATATTGTGGAAAAATTTCAATTCTGTTGTGAATAGGCTGGCAATGCAGGAACATCATTTTAAAGTTCTTCCTAGATCTAAAAAATATTAAATAAAATTGTATTAATACTTAACCATTTAGATTTTTTATTTTCCGTTTTAATATCTTTCATCAAAAGCCAAGTTAAAATCGGCACTGACTCACTAAAAGTCTATTTTATCTTTGCGTGAAAATAGAATGGTTCTTCTTTTTGTGCTGTACAATAACCTCAATGATAAAGAATTACGAGATAAAAAAGAAAATAGAAATAGGATAAAGGAATATTAATTAACAAAGGATGAGTGAACGTACGCGCGCACACACACACAAACATATATATATAAACATATATATATAATATATATATATATATATATATATATATATATCACATATGCATATATATACATATACATATATATATACACATATACTATATATATATATATATATATAACAAGGGGTGTCTACACAGCAACCAATGGTCTCTGTCAAACTTTAACTAACGAACAATATCGGATGAAACCCCTGTGCACAAACTTACACAACATAAGGAATTTCATACACATACGAGGAGAGCTTATCAGTATGAAAAGAGGCGACATCCCTTTCCTAAAAATTAATACTTTGGTGAATTTTAAGATAGCTCCCCAGATTTACAACAAAATTTGGTGTAAGCAAAAACCTTTGTCAGCGCGCGCTCCAAACTCTACGGGAATGGCTCAACTATTCCTAGCAAATTAACCAACAAGAAAAAATAATTAGAAAATATATTTATTCTTCTATACACGCAGTACGATAAACTTTCTCTTAATGGTCCCGACACTCTCTCTTTGTTTTTGGGAAACAGGGGTCATCCCTCATCACAGGAAATTTATACGTATATATATATATATATATATATAAATATATTATATATATATATATATATATATATATATATGATATATATATATATATATAGATATATATATATATATTATATATATATATATATATATATATATATATATATATATTGTATATGTATGTGTATATATATATATGTATATATGTATATATAGTATATATATATATTATGATATATATATAGATATATATATATATATATATATACATACATATATATATATATATATATATATATATATATATATATATATATATATATATGTGTGTATATATATATATATATATATATATATATATATATATATATATTATATATATATATATATATATATATATATATATGCCTATATATATACGTAGTACACTCATACGCACACATACGCAGTAAGGAAGATTATATCCAAACGGAATGGACACGGTTATTATTGATACAGTAAGTTTCGAATCATCTTACTGTTTCATGACGCTGTAAAAAGTATCTGGGTATGTAAATAAATGACTCACACGTTTGAAGCCGCTAATACACCCATACTTTTGAAGATGATAATGCACGATCATCTAGACAGCCAGAATTACAGCCATTTATGACTCTCTTCTTATTTCCAATTGTAACAATGTTTCAGAATACGAAACGGAGTTACCGACTTGAATAAAATCACGAAATTCGCAAAGACTGTATTTTATGCGACGAAATTCGCGGTCGACAATGAATCTGCTCAAGATGGGCTTGGCGGGGGACCTGAGTAAATTTGTACGTGTCAGACATTCCATTTCAGGAAATTCTGTTCATTTCCAGAGCAGAATTTGGTTTCTCTGCATTTGAAGATATTACGAACCAGCAAGGATGACATCCTTGCTGGTCGACAGAAAGTAACAAAAATGACGTCACTCCTGTTTCCCGTTCCCCAGTGAAAACGGAAAGTGGGCACCGCCATTTCGGCTAAGAATATTATTGAGATGTCATGCCCGTACCTCCACCGTTTAAGCTCAGAAACCCATAGAATTACCCCTTACCAGCAAAACCTAAATAACCCACCACCTTTCTCACCCCTCCCTCCCCTTCTTCCATGACATCCTCTTCTCCTACCCCCTTACCTCCATCCCACTCACCTTTCTTTGGTTCTGTATTCAAAGAAGTCAAGATAATAACAACCATCACCAGGCCTTCGGAAGCCGCAAGAACCAAGACATCTGTATTTCATTATGCAAATAGAGGGATTGTTCCCAGAGAAAGTATCGCTATTAGTCACCCACCCCCCCACCCCGCGTAACTTCGTTCCTCCTGAGTGAAATACCCGGAGCCCAATTAATTTCAGCCCATTTCATAGCAAGGGAAACAATTTTTTTTAGCCCGTTCCGTAGGAAAAGTATTTCGGCCCATTTCATACATCCAAATTTGAAGGCCATTTGATAAGAAAATCAATTTCAGCCTATCTCGTTAAAATATAAACAATTTCTTTGAATAATTATGTTAACTAGTTTTTAAAATAAAATAGTGTTTACTTATTTCGGAGGGGGCGCATGCACGCAAAATCTTTTAAAACCATTTTATATGAAAACAAATTTTCATTTCTGCCATAGGCATATGGTCAAACGCTTTTTTGTACTCCCTGTCATACTGGTTTAAACAAAAAATTCAGTTCCTTTGATATCGTCTTATAAATGCGTTTTCTCAGTGTGAACCCTACGACACAGAAACTGACCATATGATAAAAAATAATATATAGCCATCAAAGTGGTTTTTCTTTGTTATTGCAATGAAAGTGACACCTTGATAATAAATTGGAAATATTTCGTATTCTTCCTATAATTTAACCGACCTTTCACGGTTTAATTTCAACTCTGGCATCCCGAAAAGAACTCATTTTGTACGGAGATGATATAATCTGACGGTCTTAAAAAACGAGGTCCAAGAAAAAAACTATTTGGGTTACAAACTCAGTGGTCTAGTTTGGGTCAGCGTTTCACTTTTACTTTCTGGGCTAGAATTATAAAAGGTTAAAAAAGGATGAATAAACAGAAAGATGTGTTACTTCAATAGCAACTTTAACACCCTCTTGAAATACCAGAACAGCGAGCAAATCCTCTTCGTTGGCTGAATCGCCAACAAATCTATGGCTTTGTGATTTCAGCTTTTGCTCTTAATTCAGAGCTTTCATATAAATGCCATGCACTATGACTACTTTGTTTCCAAGACTGAAAAAAAGTCCACTTCAAAAAGACTCTCGGGTTTCAAAGACTAAAAAGATCCCCATTCAGAATTACGGTGCAGCTAACCAACACTGAAAAATGTCCAAGCAAAATTACGCCATGGTTTCTAAGACTGAAAAAGTCCTCAAACCAGAATGACTCTATTTTCCAAGACTAAAATAAAGTCCCATGAAGATACTGGGTTCCAAAGAATAAATTACTCCGCAATTACAATTAGGCTGGTGTTCCAAAAGGCTTCAAAAGCTCCATTCAAATGAATGGATCACTTCAAAGAGAAATGGCAGTCTTGCTACGAGTTATTTTGCACTTTCAAATGACGAGAAAAGTTCTGTTCAGAATACTAAGACTTTTCAAAAGACCGAAGAAAGTCCAGTTCAAACATTACTCACAGTCTGAAAGACTGAAAAGGACACGACCGTGGCCATAGCTCGCATATTTCGGGGCGATGGTGAAAGTCTGCTCCAACTATGCGATGGTAATGATAGACGGGGAGCGGTGGGTGGGGGAGAGGAGTACTGTAGGAGGGAGGGGTACGCTTAGCTAAAACGCAGTGTAACGTTGGAGCTACACAAAGGATAGGGAATCATTTTGATCTTCTTTCTTGGTTAAGACGCATATATATGAGAATGAATATTACGAGTACCATCCCATGCACACGCATTTGCAAATATATATGGTACATATATCGCTTAGCGAGTGTACGTATGTTTTTTCTATTAACTCACAGACAGTCTTTTACTTGCATTTGTATATCGTTGAACACTATTATGACCCGTTTTAATGAAAGAAAACTAGAAGAAATCGAAAACGCCTCAGATGAGAATAATCCATCGTCTGCTGGGGACGTACATCAAAAAGGCAACCATTACAATCATTGCTTTCTGCAAGCACGCCTGGGTAGACGAGAGGGGTCTGGGGTTGGGGTGGCGGAGGAGGGACGCCAGAGGCTCTAGACTCGCACGTCTGGCGGGTCCAATTATCTTTGTGATTCCAATCGCCAGTAAAGTAGGTCAGCATCCCGGGCGGTGCTGTTCCCGTTTCATGAATTGAATTCACACTAGATGGCGTGCATGGTTTTGTTCTGTCCGTCCTGGGAGTTTGGTTGAATTCTTTGCCAACGGATTTTTTTGTTTCTGCCCATGCTCAACGTGAATGCTAATCAGCAAATCCTTTATTATTGTATTATTTATGCGAATGACCTTAATTAAAAATTAGGTATATGTATATGAGATTTCCTAGAATCATAAAGTCTATGCAAAGGTAACACGTTTGTTAAGTCACAGGTCTTCCCAACAACCGGGGTGTCGAAACCATGGGTCTGATCAACACTTGGATGGGTGATCACCACGAATCGCCAGAATCAGCAGCGTGTAAGTGGTTCAATATGTGTGTAGGGGGGTGTTTAGAGCGTGGAGCTTTGTGACATCCTCTGACATCAACCTCTGTCAATGGAAAAGAAACGAGGGCATATATATATATATATATATATATATATATATATATATATATATATATATACTCTTACACATATATATCTATATATGTTATAATATACCTATTATTATATATATAATCATATATTATATATATATTGGGTTAAATATATTATTCTATTACATATAATATATATATATATATATATATATATATATATAGTATTCTTTACTAATATATAATAACTTATATATACTGTAATGTTCATCTTATATATACTCTATAATATTATCTATATATAATATATCACTTGAAAACAATTACACTCGACCTACTGACACAACAAAGAAGGAATGACCTAATTCTTCGGATACGCTGCGTAAAATCGCTCGGTTGACCTCATGGCACGCCGGGGACATTTATGCAGCCTTACAATATATGGTCAATTATCCGAAGCGGGACCAATTAGAATTCAGTGTCGTTATAATTTTATAGAGGTGACCCGGATGCTTAATTACCAGGTACTTTCACTTTCAGCTGCCTGGGCTGATCCGAACAGGAGACCAAAGGAATCTTCATTCCGTTGTTAGTACTGCTCTAGGGCACTTTCTCACTCATGTTTTAGCTCATGAAAAGGCTGCACTATATTCTTCCAAACGAAACGTTGTATCTCAAAGGTCAGAACCTGAGAATGATAACCGCTTGTCCAAATTCCACTGACTCTCACTCAATGAAGAGCTCTGTGTCCGAACCATCTCAGATCACTATATTCCCTCTGTGATTATCATTTCTTAAATTTAAACCAGTCTCTGAATAATGCAGAACATGACGAAAAAAGTGTACTCAAATATAGGAGTACGAAGGTATCAAAATTCGCCAGGGTAAGTGGGAGACGATACAGATTGTACTTGCTGCGATCTACATTCCCATTTCGTTATTTTTGGAACAGCGCTTACGGCGGATGTGTGTGTCCGTGTGGTGTGTTGTGTTGTGTGTGTGTGTTGTGTGTGTATGGTGTGTGTGTGTGTTGTGTTGTGTGGTGTGGGTGGTGTGGTTGTGGTGGCATTTCTCTGTCAAGTGCCAGTTTGATGGATTGCCTAGAACGTCCGCCATCAGTCAAAAGGAACCCGAACATTATCGTCGGCATAACTTTCTTAATTTCTCTCTGAGAGAAGGGGCGACGATTTTAATGTATAAGTCGTAGCTGATCTGAAGATAGATTTATGCCGAGTAAGAGAATGGTCGAGGCCATCGTGGCTTTTGCGTCTCACTTTAAAGAATTTTCTCACATTTTAGGCTTGAACAATTTTTTTTTAATATTATTTTTATGAACAGTGGGAACATTGTAACGTGAAAAATCGAAATCCTGAAGTACCAATGCAAAAAGAAAATAAATACAAGCTTTTCAATTCGATAAATTTGGCTATAAAAACACATACAGCCTTCTGAAAGTCTGCATTACATTATACATTTCAATGAGTGAAGCACACCTTGATAAAACGAATTACCAGGCTTCGGCACTTGGAGGATACAGCTGTATCGCTCACTCTTTCTATCAATTTCTTGCACGTGCTACACAGATGAAGAGTCACCTTCCTTTAAATAATTACAATACCACCAAGCATGAGCCAGAATATATGCAGTTCAGTCCAACAGTGATAGCACCCCAAAGCAGATGGTAATATAAATAATGGAAGTGGGCTTAAAACGTGTTTATGTAAAGTCATCATCGCAGAAATTACCCATTTCAGTTTAAGGAGAAAAAAAAATAAATAAATAAAAAAAATCGCTAATCCACACTTGCTTTTCATCTACCATGAACATACAACTACCCGGGAGCTAATGGCCACCGTTGGAAGGGTATAATTAATATCTCCAATTAGCGGCTACGGATGGAAGTCGTGACAAAACTCCCTGAGAGAGAGAGAGAAGAGAGAGAGAGAGAGAGAGAGAGAGAGAGAGAGAGAGAGTGAGAGATTTACAATGTCACGTCTATAAAAGAGTAAGTAATTGTTGTACGTCTTGACCGACTTTAGGCAATTGCAATCTGCGTAAAAGTGAATGGCTTTCATACGATGAACAACTTCGGGCATAGAGCAATATAAAGGAGCAATACATTATAGCGGCTAAAGCATTTGAGATCTAGACCAATTTTTCAAATATCAGTGTTTACAATTAGGGCAGTATTGCCGCGAGAACGCTAAAATCCACCATCTTGGAATTTGTTCTTCAAAGATCAGAATTAAACATTCTCTACGTAAGCCCAGTCATGAAGTGATGAAAAGGCACTCTAATTCAATTACAGCTATTTTTTCAACAGAGCTGAATTTTCAAGAGAACCAGAAATTAAGTACAATTAGAGACTAAATTGCACCTGTCAAGAGGTACCGCGTGATGAATCATGCTCTTATGCGAAAAAAAAAAAAAAAACTTGAAATCATAAATGTCCAGGAAAAGCAGTATTTATGTTTGCTATGTATGGGGGTCAGGTCGTAAACAAACACCCTTACCCAACTCATGACACCAACGTATTTGCCTTGCAATTACGCTTATTTTATTTTCTTTTACACAACAACTACTTACGTTACGTATATCTATATATCTATATCTATGATGACATATCTTTATTTATTTCACTGTATATTATTATCTCTATATTGCTGTCCTTTTCTTTGCTGAAGGTTTCTCGTTTTTGTTTATGAATGCTCTATTCTTTTACGTCTTAATCTACATAAAAAAATTCTTCAAGTTCTCGCTTAACCATTTCACAGCCATTGTGTTTTGTTCTAAATCAGTGTGCGCTCTTGCTTAATAATAATAATAATAATAATAATAATAATAATAATAATAATAATAATAATAATAATAATAATAATAATAATAATAATAATAATCAGCACCATCGATGCAAACGCTTTTTATCATTCTCACAGCAGAGCTCCTTTTGGGACTGAAATTAACCCTGAGCTGTAATAAACATCCCGTCAACCTTCACGCTCAAAAGGAGCGCCACAGCTCCCTTTGTCACCGCTCTCGTTTCTTTTGTATTAGACTTTCTTATTAACAATTTTCCATGCTCGAGGTATTCCAGAGTGCTGAGCAAAGGATGAAGAGACTTCCTGGAGAGGGATCAGTGTTGTCATGAGAGAGAGAGAGAGAGAGAGAGAGAGAGAGAGAGAGAGAGAGAGAGAGAGAGAGATGAATCCAACGGAAGAAAAAGGCCTAAAGCACTTTAATTTATCGCATAAATCTCGTGGTCTTATATTAAGTTCGAGTTTCCTCATTATTTCACAGCTGAACGGATCTGAGCCTACGAGGCATTGAAATCTCCCAGTACTTTGAGGGCAACGTGGAGATCATAGGAGAAGCAGTTATCACAGTCTACGCTAAATCCTCCGATCAGAGAGAGAGAGGAGAGAGAGAGAGAGAGAGAGAGAGAGAGTCCAGTACAGTGATTACATGGTAATACCATCACAGGATATGTATTAGGTTGGATATTTTTTGCGATAAATTTAATCTAATCTCTGCGGTTATTCATACAAATGTCATCTTGAAGCGTAATCAAGAGCGTAAACGCACTTTATATATATATACGTATATATATATATATATATATATATATATATATATATATATATATATATATATATATATATATATGTGTGTGTGTGTGTGTGTGTGTGTGTGTGTGTGTATGTGTGTATCTAATATATATTATATTATGTCATATTATATTATATAAAATATAAAGGAAGAAACACAAAAAAGACTTACTATCAGAATACTCCTTTTCTAGAGGTCTTGCCTATTCTTTCATCACTTACTATTCTTTCATCACTTACATCTTCAATTAACGCTCTCTCTCTCTCTCTCTCTCTCCTTCCTTCTTCTCTCTCTCTCTCCTTGTGTGGCCACTTCCACCTGTCCTCCTCATAATTAAACTTCCTTCCTTGCATGGAGATGTCTTGTCATGGGAAATAATGTTGGAGAGATATTGCTCATTTGTAGATTGAGAGCATTGAATTTATGTTGTGTGTTTGTCCGCTTTTGATGTGTGTGTTTATTTGCTCGCTGATTTGCTTGTTTGTTAGTTTAAAAGTTAATTTAGAAAAAGAGAAAACGAATGTATGATTCTCTATCATCCGGATGAATACTTCAGTTTCTCTTTCCTCTATACGTCCCAGTAACGAAAATATATTTCATCCGAAATTGGAACATACAGATAAAAGTAGCAAAGCAAAACTAAAGATGCAACTCCGGAACACAATGCAAAAGCACGACCAAAAACATAATACAAAATGTGAAGCAACAAATGAACAGTAAACTACCGATAAAAAACCTATATACTCCTTTGGCCAAAAACAAACAAGCACACACACACGCGAATGCACATGCTACGAAAACATCATGGCACTTTTGAGGGCTCAGTTCATTGCAACGAAGAGAACGTCAACTAATCCAAACGTTACGAAAATGTTACAAAATAGTCAGTTAAGCCCGAGGAAAACAATAAATGACGAGATCTGCAAGACATAAAAAGAATGAGATGACCTACCAAAACTAAAAAGACGACGATTTGTGGGCAATGAAAAAAAAAGGGAACGAACGGAATAAAAAATAACTCCAAAGAACGATAATCGAAATGATAGGGCCCGGGGATTGAGTCACTCTCTTCCTTCGCTAAAGCGCGCTTGGGCTTCAAGCACTCGACCGCCTTCGTTCACTGAAGACTCCGCGAAGGCGCTTGCAGCAGATGAAAGCTTATTGACCGCAAGCATTTCTCATTCATTTCGATTTCAAACGGCCATTTCCTGGAGGGGATTTCAACTCTGATGTACTGGCTGAACAGGAACTTTTATTCACGGCATGAGTATGATGCGTTATGAAATTTAGAGAAAAATGATGACATAATTAACATGGAAATAAACAAACTATGAAATATTACAAATGTCAGAAAAACATCATACGAGCATACTACTTTAACTGCTTTTAATGAATAAATAAGTATACAAAATCCTGAAAGGAACGAAAAAATACGAACTGACGTAATTAATTTTACCGAAAAGAGGGATGACAAAAACATGACAAATTAACAAACAAAAAAATAACTATATTTTTTAAGTGAACGAAAGAAGTATGATGTCAACATTGAGTAGAAAAACAAGAAAGATAAAAAAAATAAAAAATGAGATATAAAAACAAGAAAGATAAAAAAAATAAAAAATGAGATATAAGTATTTAAAAATATCGCATAAAAAGAAGAAAAAACTATCTAAAAGATAAAAAAAAAAAATAAAGAAAACCGTGCAAGCGATAATAATACGGTCTATCGTAGCCATCTATCTTTAGGCGAGTTGGTAAATCAAGGCTTTTGCGCGAGTTACTCGTGTTATTTATTTCTTTATTTCCGCGACGGTTCAAAAGTATTATGCAATAATAAATGGGGTCTGGACCATGACCTGATGTAGATGGATGGCCTCAAAAAACAATTGCATTCGCATTGCCAAAAAAGTACAGGGTAAATATAGAGGTAAAACAAGTGAGAAAGAAAGAGAGATAGATAAGGTAAACTAGAAAGAGACAGTAAAAGAGAGATAAATGACATATACAAATATATATATATAATATATATATATATATATATATATATATATATATATATATATATTATATATATATAACATATATATATAATACACACACACACACACACAGAGAGAGAGAGAGAGAGAGAGAGCGGGAGAGAGAGAGAGAGAGAGAGAGAGAATCGATCTGTCCTTCTTTAAAAAAATGTTCTTACTCTGACTTTGCATCGACTACTGCAACCCAGCCATGACCTGTCTAACCATCACGTGCGAGACGGAATTCTTTACACACTTAACAACTACCTCAAAAAACTTCAAATTCTTCACGAAAAAGAATAAAGGTCCACTTCCTCTTCAGGTGCACGAATTTTCCAGGCAATTCGTAAACTGTGTGTGTGTGTGTGAGAGAGAGAGAGAGAGAGAGAGAGAGAGAGAGAGAGAGAGAGAGAGAGAGAGAGAATTACAATTCTTCGACATAAACTTAAAACAGTTTGCCTGTGTTTTACGTAAAAGAGAGAGAGAGAGAGAGAGAGAGAGAGAGAGAGAGAGAGAGAGAGAGGTATAACTATTCACCTGATGTACAATTCTAAAGGTAAAACTGCTGCTGTATAAAAGCTTACGGTACGACCAAGATTTTTTTTTTTTTTTTTTTTTTTTTGAATGAAACCATTCCAGTGATGGGACTGCAGGTTTGGCGGGCCAAAGATAGATAGATCTGCAGTGAATCATCGGCATATCAATGGAGACTCAACGTAAAAGCTGGAGCAGTCTTGAAAAGGTTTATGGAATATGGTACTTTGAGCTGGGCAATTGTCCACATTTCATATCAAATCTGACCACTTTTTTTTATCACTTCCTGCTTACGGCTATCTTCTCTCTCTCTCTCCCTCTCTCTACTCGTCTCTAACTCTCTCTGATTTCTTCCTTCTCTCTCTCTCTCTATCTCTAAAGGTCGGGTCTTGCATGTAACATCAGCATTCATTGACAGGGATAAACTTACAAAATACAAAAATAATCTTAATCTCTAAAAAAATATGATGGAATTTCATTGAGCAGCAAGCATCGTATACTATTCATTGATAAGAATAATTATATATATGTATATATATATATATATATATATATATATATATATATATATATATATATATACACACACACACATACATACATACGCACACACACAAAACAAAAGCTCACGAAGCGTAAAAATATCCCGTTCAGCACTAACAACTATTGACACCTCCACGACGGGAAAATGACAGTTGCAATAAAAATTTCCCATGACAGGTAAATTTGCGTGACAAGGATATCAACCCACGTCCCTATCCTCCTCCGACTCCCTACCTTAAAAAAAAAAAAAAAGTCCACTTCTCTGTACGTAAGGACGCAGACTGCAGCACTGGTGAGACTAAATTATTTATGGCGGCGTTAAATTGTAAAGAACACCATAGCAGTTTTCAAAAATGAAAAAAAAATAAGCTCGTAAAATCAAGACAGACAAGGAAATCCACCATAAATTACGAAAAATAATATAAAAAATTAGCCATGCAATCAAAAGAAAGCAATACAATTATGGAATACAAGTAGCAGAACTGCATTTTAACTAAATCAGGACGAAAGTACATCAGACGTCTCCGTTACCAGACAAGGTAAACAATTAGGAAAAGAAAAACCTAAACAAAATAAATTGTAACATATAACGGAATAACAGTGACAAGGCACATCCTCAGATAGTTTCCACGGCGATAAATTATACCACATTTGCCTAAGTCCACCAAAACTTGCCCCGGATGGGCTAAGCTTCATCATAATCCGTTTTTAGGTTTATGGGTTAAACAGACAGACGGACACAAACACACACACAGACTAAAGAGAGAACACTCCTTGACAAGGATTGCGCGTCTCCTATCAAGACTCAAATTCATGAACTAATGATAAAATATTTTAGTAGGTAGCAACGTTTTCCACACAGAAAATACAACACGAATCGTGCTCCGACCAGTAAAACAAAGGAAGAAAGCAAGCAAGCAAGCAAGCGCCTCAGTCAATATGCTTTCGGAGTAGCACTTTTGTAAGACACGACCGAATGCAGAGAAACCATCATATTGTCACGTCAACCAGAAAGCTTGAGCCGTGGCTACCAACTCAGTCTACTTTCATATTTGGATCCTTCTACAAATATCAAGATTTAGACGAGGAGGCCAACCAGGTGGAGCTGAATTATATGTATGTATATATCGAAACGACAAACTCATAATATCAGTATACAGACGCAAAACTGTCCGTGCTTAAAAAAAAAAAAAAAAAAAAAAAAAAAAAAAAAAAAAATCTTCAATTCATGTCTAACGATTTTTTCATCGAACAATAAAAATGATTGTTTTCGCAGCCAACATTCCTAAAAAAAGTTCGAAAGAGAGGAAAATAATCAATGTTGATAAGGTTTTCCTATTTCTTACACCTTCTGTGCTTCTGATTATATTTTTTTACAGGTGCTAGATCTAATTATAAAAGCTGCGTGCGAAAAAAAAAATGTGCCAGTCTGCTAACACGTCTGCACTGGTAGTACAATTTCTCTCTCTCTCTCTCTCTCTCTCACTCTCTCTCGCATTTGCATCCTATAAATCTTTCCGAATAACTGAAGAGTAAAACACTCTGACACCACGCCTGCGAAGAATAAAAAGGTGTATGGTAAATAACATTATATATATATATATATATATATATATATATATATATATATATATATATATATATATATATATATAACCTAGCTAAAAGAGCGCCAGCCCAAGGGAAGTGAAAGTGAGGCACATTAGCCCTCATATTCACGGTCCGAAGTTAAAAGTCTCTTAATAGTGATAATGGTAGACTAAACTTCGTAGTGGGTGGTGAGGTGGGTGGGAAACGGGTCTCCTTGTTCTCGGGGAGAGGGGTAGAGCTTCTGCTGGAAAGAGAGAAGGAGAGGGTAGGTGAGTGGGAAGGGCCATGGGGGAAGGAAAGCGAGAAGGAAGAAGAGAAGGCAATGAAGGAGGAATGAGAGAGAGAGAGAGAGAGAGAGAGAGAGAGAGTTGGTGGAAAAGGAGCCAGACAGGGTGGCTGGAGGTGGACGACGAATGGGGGATGGGAGGTGAAGGTTGGATGTATTCGTGTACTACGTACCATCAGGTATATATTGTTCCCCCCCGTCCTCTTCCCCCCGTGGGGGAGGGAGAGGGGAGGGCTATCCATCACATGGACACCATCACCCTCTTCCAGGGCCCCTGCCATCCCATATTCCCAAGGTCGTTCGAACGTACGCTTCACGTTCTCGTGTTTACCGTCCGCAACGGTCAAATAGAACGGTGAAATGCTCGCATGCTGGACTGCGTACCGCGTCAATTTTCGGAGATGGATCCAGAGTGATCTATTTTCTCCAGGCCACGTTCAGGTGGTCAGTTCAGATAGATGCGTTGTTTCATTCTTCGCTAATAACGCTTCTTTTCTTATATATATATAATGAAACAATGTAGGCGGAGCACACCATCTTTCTTTTCGTTTTGTTTGATGATTTCACCTTGATACAGTTTCATTCTTCAGTCTTCAACGTTATTTACAGAACAACGTGGCTGCTGCAAATAATGTACACCCTTCGCTAGTAACAACACCCTTTTCTTTTTTTTTTTTATTATCACGTCCAGCGAAGCGTTTCTCTCATTCGTCCCGAAAGAGAAAATAGCTAGTATGTGAATGCTCGACACTAGTGGAACGAAGACAGAAGTTGTCAGTCACTGCCCCAAACATATTCTTACTCCCCTACTATTTTCTTATTTTCTTACGAGCCGATTTTACTTCCTTAGAAAGATTCGCGTTTCTTTCACAGCAGGAACTGCAGACCGTAATTCCGTCACTGTGAACTGCTCGAGGGGTTGTTTGAGGTGATTTGTCACCCACAAATATTTCTAGTGGTTGCCACCAACAAGCGACACCGAGAATGGCCGCTGTGAGCATTTCGACGTCATAATTACCAGTAATCATTAATCACATTCGCTGACTGACAAGGGGGACTCAAAGATGAAAGGTCTGTTGAGAGGTTTTATGACATGGGGTCGACAGGAGGGGGCGGGAGCAATTAAGATCGGAAAGTTATTTACACTCTCTCGTATCATTTTATAGAGCACCACCCTTCGGGACCTACCACCTGAAAAAAAGAAAAAATCTGAATCTAAAAAAAACAGCGGTCATCAATGCCAAAAACACGAGAATTTACAATACAGGTACTTGGAAAAGATAGACTTTGCACTCAACCTTGACCAAATTAGGAGGAAAATTCGATCACTGCACATTCGATAAAATATATCCATTAATAGCTCCATCTATCAAGTATAAGAAACATGCAAGGTAATTTTACCAGGTAAATTACATACAATTTTTGACCATAATATTACCATCGTGAAAAGATTTCTGATCTTCCTTGTCATTTCCTGTAATTATCAAATATACATATATTCATTATCACAGACAGTCTTCCTGTCTTAATACTCCATAATTGTAGCGTGCTTTTTTCTGTTTTTGCTTTTTTGTTTTTGAAAGACTAAATCCTAGGGCAAGTTTTCTCCTTTTAGTAAGCACTTGAGTGGAGATTATCTCTATAATATAGCATGCAAGGACTAAATCCGAGAGCGAGATTTTGTGTGAGTGTGTGCGTGTGTGTGTCCATCTGTGCCAGACAACTACGAAGGAGAGTATTTCCAAAGAGCATGATGGAAGATTTCCATCTGGGTCGGGCCAAGTGAATCTTGTCCGTTGAACCCCTTAATTAGGGGTGATTTATTGCATTTATCGGAACACCTGCTGCGTCTTGATTTTATGGCCCGACAAGCCGTTGATGACCGACTGATTAAAATATTGCCCGGACCCAGAGGAAAAAACAAAAGCGAGAAAACCAGCCAGATCGATGTGGCAATACTGCAAGCTCCGGCGCCAGCGGCAAGGAGACTGGCAAGAGTGTTTGGGCGAAGAAAGTACTCCCATCTTTAGCCCCCCAATCCCCTCTTCTCTTTCCCCTAATCACCCGGACGTCTCTGGAACGTTAATGATACGTTGCAGTAAACGCTTCCTCAAAACATTTCAGACGGAGAGGTCGAGTTGAAGGTAGATTTCCATATAACCTTTTCATATGGAAGCCGTGTCTCTAGGTAATTCGGGCGAAAAAAAAGTGCAAGATCTTCAACCGCACGAGAGGAAAAATATGATTGCATGACAGCCGAAGGTGTGGAGTCTTGCACTCACTCGATGCCATCAGTCAGGCTGCCATTGGTTTCTGATTGTTGATAGCCCCTTGCAACAACCATGCAATGCTATACTTATATGCCTAAGAGAGGTTGCAACACAACTTTAAAGCATATGATTCTTGTCTTTGATTATTTTTATTTTATCGAAAACTTGCCTAAATATGTTTTGCTTTCCTTACTTTAACACTTTACTACACTCCTTTGTCTTAGTTACTTTTTTTATTATTTTTTTTTACTGCGGAGGCTTGAATAATCGTCATTACGGCAAGTTCTATGTAAGTCACCACATTATGATGATAACAATTAGCAGATTACTTAGATGGTGCAACTCAAATTATCACAAGCCAAAGTGCAGGATGGTGTAACTCCAAGGAGCCGTTAATCACTGCTACTTACGAAATATGAAATTTCCTACAATTTGGCTGACAGCTGAAGCTACCCTGGCAAACGATGAAGCCTTCCGTTATTTTACTTAACATGGCGAACGGTAACTAATGGACACATCAGCTAATTTTTTGTTGTTCTAATACAGGTAAATCTAGAATAAGATGGTCAATGGAACTGCTTGAGCAAACACATGTCCTTAAACTGTAATGACACTTGCAATCAATTCTAACAATAAACCTTAAACATCTGTCATAATTTCCTGTAAATAGTATATAGTTTTGCTTAACCCTTCCTATATATTTTAAAACGCATTAATATTAATGAAATAAGATATTTAGGGGTATAAACACCGCTTGCCATTTAACCTTAATTCAGGGTCAGTCTATTGGAAAAAACACCTGTTCGAATTTCTGTCAAGTGAGACCAGTTCTGATTAAAAGAACTCTTACCAAATCGACATAGGCTAGTATGTCATGCCATCATGCACCTATATTTGACTGTAATTTGAGCTTATATTGGAAGATTTTAGCCTAACCAATACTTTTCTTCTTCTCTGAACGAGATAAAGAGTATAGACTAAAAGACAGTACAAAACGAAAGGTTGAAGGTTTCCTGTCGCACACTTAATTGCATCTGATTGATTGATTAAGACATAGAACACCAACCCTTCAGGAGGCCAACCACTTCAAGATAAAGAGAAAATTCCTTCTCTGGAAGGGTTTCCTCGTTTAGGAGACGAGGAATCTTAAGTTCTCGGGTGCATTTTTATGCTAGAACTGTCAAGAAAGATCCGTCTGACCTGAATTCGAGCGAGAGACTCGTTAAAGGCCCCCTTTTGAGAACTCGTTCCGTCTGCGACATTCTGGGGGCCAAAGTGTAAAGTGTAAATGACTTCAATGAAGCTATTGGAAGGTCGTCGTCTTTGCAGGACTGACTGCTACTACCACCTGGCTCCAGACGTCCACTGCAGACGTCGCCAGGTGTTTTAAGAAGAGCTTTTTTAAAATCTTCAACTTGTCCAAAACCCTGGCAGCCTTTCCGCAGAGTAGGTATGTATCATGCAAGGGAGGATGTAGATAATTTTGCAATGTCATCCTTAACACTGGACGAGAAACAACGCAGGTGAAAGAACATGTGATAAATGGTCGTATACAACTGATGAACTGGTCTCAGCAAGATGTTTTTCTAGTTCTAGGTCATTCTGCTTTACATTTTCCACGCAAAGAAAAAAGAAAACTAGTACACTCGTATATTATACTGAATGACACAATTAGGAATGCTGTTACTTGCATATCTCGAATACAGATATGCTTTACAAAGCACAAATAAATGCACCAATATATATGTATATATTGTGAGTATATATATACACACATATATATAAACCTAGTGCAGAAACTAAATTTCTTTCTCCCTTTTGAATGGTATCAAACTCGCCCTTCCTTCCATCCTTTTAGCATTACAATGACTGGCATCTGGAGCGTGCCTGCGTCACTGGCAATTACTATGCAGCGCATCATGGGAAAGCACTTGGTCTCTGCTGCATTACAAGTGGTTTGTCCAGAGGTGCTGAACACCTGTATTTGTTGGTATTCATACCTGGGACTCATAACTCGGCGACCTCTGGTACAGTCTCATGCTGGACTTGGGACAGAGAGGGGGATGTTGGCTCTTACGAGTGGACTCGGCTCGATTTGCATCATTTTTTCTTCTTTTCTTTTCAAGTCTTGAGATCATTATTATGAGGTATCTTATCATGACTGAACACTGGAAACTGGAACAGGTTATAGTTGAAGAAGTTGGACAGCTAATCTGGAAGAGACCAAAGAGAACAGATGCAGAGTGAAAGGTCGAAGGGTAATTTGGGAGGAATGTATATATGTTTTTTCAAAAGAGGAGAAAACGAGATGGGCATGTCTGCTCAAATCAGACTTGGTTACTGACGGAAAATGACTTACTGAATTTATCTTCTTAAGATATAAATTTCCTCCTTTTAAGGAGGAAAAATCTTATTGATTTGGGAAGCAAATTATATCAGTAATCAAGCCGGTTGACTCTTGTGTCTTCAACTTTCTCACAGAATATGTGTTAAATACAGTCATAATGATATTTAGCAACTACGATTGTATTACTCAAAGGTATTGCCGAGGTTCTCAGCTGTACCCAACTGGGTTCTCAACCTGCTGGAATAGTAAGTGCATGCCATGCTATGTCTCCTTAAATTCGTCCGAGGAGAACTCGCTTCACTCCTATTACTCCAATCTGCTTGGGAGGGAATAGTACGTAGCCTTCGTTGAACGCTACTAGTGACTTCAGATTATTGTATACAGCTGAAGTCAAACAACCCTTGAGGCAAAATGTTATCGCAGACAGTTTTTAAGTGCCACTGATGTTTTTCTTCTGGAGAGTGGAAAGTTCAGTGTATATCCTCAGTCCATGTCCTTCGACCAAAGCATCTTTGGTATTCGTAAAAAGAATGTTGATGAACCTGATATTTATTCATTGTGATTCTATAGTGTCTATAGTGTTTACACACTTAGACTTCATAATGATCCGATCCACAGGATTTCTATAGTTAATGAGCAACACCCACACAAGTAAAAAAAAAAATAGTTAACAGAAAGTGACCGCCTTCTCTGACGATTCAGGATTCAGTGAAAGCTGTTTAGTAAACCGATAGAAATCGATGATACGAAGACGGTTCCGTTCAACTGTGTAGTTTCGCGAACGGTAACTTGTTGTGCAACCATAATTTTTATGTGAAAGAGCCTGCCATTACTTTACTCATCAATAAAACAGAAAATATGGAGAGTATATGACTAGGCTTCGTACTTTCTTCCAGTTAAACGCGACAAGGATTTCCGCTGCTCAAAGTAATTTTAAACATGGAACAATGGACATGATTACACACTAAGCAGGACATCACCACATATAGATACAAGAGGAAGAAAAAATGTCATTAACAGTCATGTAAAAATACATACATTTTTAACAATCACAAAAGTTAATGGTAGTAATAATCGTACTACTTGTAGGAGTAACTGACCAAAGGTTTAAGCAACAACCAAATTTGCTTTTTAATTTGACGATACTTTCCCATGAAAGTGATCTTTAATGTAGCACGGCGCTGCAGAGTAAAAGGGACAAACATATCTGATAAACAAACAAACAATAATGGTATGAGGACGATACGACAATTCTGGCTGCAGTCCCTCTTTTTTGTTTTCTCTTTTCTTACTTATCTTACTACGCTGAAAGTGATAAACATAAAGACAGTAAACGAATTATTTATTTTGTTCTTCCATCTGTCATGATGGTGAAAAGAAAAAAAATATATATGTATGTTTACATGCAGAGGTAGAAGGGAAGTTAATAAGAATACCATGTGCAGGAGGGACTATTATATACCGAGGGGAAGAGAGGGGGTGTTGGGACACCCGGTGAGGACATGTGTGTGTAAGTGCGTTTGTGCGTAGGCGTAGGTGTATGTATAAGGGGGGGGGGGGGGAGTGGTCCAGTCAAGGGAAGGAAGAGGGAGGAGGAGCCAGATAAGGCAGGCAGGGAGTCCAATCATTGTAAGAGCTTCCGATAGGAGTATGAGGACGAATGGGATATATGACAGCGGGAGGAAAGGGTCGTTAGGAGGCCGCGGCGAGGGGAAAGTAGATGGGAAAGATTAGGAAACTAATGAATGGAGAAGAATGAAGGGCAGCGCCTATGAGGAGGGGAAATTATAAATAAAGTAGCCGGATCGACCGTATCAGTACATCAGTGATTTGTTTCTTGGTTGTAAAGCGCAGACTGAGACGCCAGAGATCTGGCGGGTAGTCAGCGGAATCTCAAAACTAATAAATAATGAAAATATATAAACATCCAAAATTATTATTTAAATTATCGGGGTACTGACAGGGAAAACATCCTGGAGAATGTTTTCCAGGTTGCATTAAGAATACTGAAAGGATTTTCCAGGGTGCATTATGAAAACTGAAAGGATTACCAGTTTAATTCTGACTCGGTGGAATATTGCAAGCTACGTTAGCAAATAAATGAAATTAAGGTAAACAACTGTTCGCAGACAAAAGAAAATGCAACAAAGATGGAGATATTATGAAACAGAAATGAGAAAGATTGATATCTGCATTGAAACACTAACAGGTTTTATCATAAAAAAAAACTGGAATAAAAGTGATGAAGAAAGATTAACAGCCCGAGAGAGAGAGAGAGAGAGAGAGAGAGAGAGAGAGAGAGAGAGAGAGAGTTATGCGTCTCGAGTAATTCATTATTATGATAATGAATGTACCGCATGGACGATAGGAACTCCAATTAATTTCTGCACCAATTATGGGTTCGTTCACTGATGCACTACTGACAGGGTGCTCTGATTCACTTATTGCCCATGTTTGGTTAGCCTACAAAAAAAACCTCCATCCTCCCCGCCACACACACACACACACACACTTCAAAAGCTGTTATATATATATAAATTATATATATATATATATATATATATATATATATAATATATAATGTATAATATATATATAATATATATATATATATATATATATATAATGATATATGCATTCCTAGGCTATACATAAAAGCATATTACAGTGCATATTTAACAGAAACCTTAAAACTTCAGTTACATCGCCCATCAGCAAAAATACCTGATAGTGCCAACTTCATTCCAATACAAAACTCAGCAAACAATTTTCAATGATCTTTCCGGAGTTTATATGGTAAACCTTCCACCAACTAACCTTCACGGTATTTTCGTTGGTGTTTCGCATGCTCATTTGGTGGCCTTCCAGCCCCTTTTCGTTGATCCCACGATGGTTCATTTGCCAACCTCCAAGCTGTTTCTCATTATTAGCACTGGAGTCCTGTTTTAACCTCCCACCTCATTTTTGTTGACCTGACCAGCGTTCCTGGCTAACTTTCAGGCTAATCCCTAACATTTCTGGCTAACTTTTTTCATCCTTTCTCTCTCTCTCTCTCTCTCTCTCTCTCTCTTTCGTTAGCTTTCCATCTCAGACTCGCTAATTTCAATGGAATTCCCATAAGGATCAGAGTCGTTGTTCAATCGACTGCAAAGGCGTCGATGAAGGAGGCGGTCAGTACTCCCTCGCTTCTACGGAAGCTCTTAATGATTTCCATAACCGAGTGCAAGGGTTAGGGGTCCGAAGGCTTCTATAATTTATTACGCCATAACAATGCCTTCAGATACCACCCTGCTCAACCACCCTATCAGATGGGGAGTCGATCATGCGTACATTGTTATTGAATATTGATTAGCAGCTTAACTCTGCAGCGCCATTAGGCTGGGGGTATGGAAGGGGGTCTTCTAAGGCTTCGGGGTACGTAGGAAAAGAAGGGGGTGGGGTGGAACACAACCTTACGAACTTCCAGTAGAAAGTTGCGCGGCAGTGATCCATTGTCGTCAGCAGTTAACAGGTGACGCAAAGCCTATTTTTCAATTAGTGGACCCGAAAGAACGAACAGTCGACTTGAGGAGAGGCGACAGAGGGACGACCTGGTACGAGTTTTGGGGACGATGAGGATTGTGTGTGGTGGGGTGGGGGGCTAAGGGGGGGAGACACGCAACAATTTGAGTGGCTAACGTTGTCTCAGCCTCGAATATTGATTATAAGCAAAACAGGCCCGACGGTGCAAGGGCGTCAAATTAGTGGGACCCATTGCTGCTCTAATTCGCGTAAAAGCATCTGGGATGGGCTGGTTGGGGAGGGGAGGGGAAGGTTTGGGGAAGGGGGCCTCACGAGAAATCCTGTCTGTCTGCCTGTCTGTCTTTCCCCACTGCTCTCATTAGACTCTGCCAGTCTTCATACATGTAGCCCACAGGTACGGAAACGGCCGAAATGATGACAGACAAAAATGATGAAAAAGAAACCTTCCCTGGATGTGGGAGGGTTCATTAACGCACACGGAGAGCCAATGGGATAAATACTAATGTTCTGCAAGTTTCTGAACAATAGATTTCAAATGCCATTATTAAATCTGCCTTCTCCACAGAGACGATAGAGAGATCACATGGAAATCAGCCAGATCAGAAAAGTAAAATTTGCCATTTTTGTGCGCTTTACACAACCAAAACCACACTTCATTAAACGACAAAATGAAGAAAAAAGACAAAAAAATAAAGAGCATCAAAAGCAATAATGGATCAAGAAGTCTCAACAAAATGTTCAACATAAATCACTATCACACAACCAGACCTGCCACCTCCCACTATAGTCAATGTGAAGGCAAAACACTAAAAAAAAGAGAGAAAAAAACTTAGGAAAAAAGAACGGAACAGACAAAAACGCCCAATTTACTTAACCCTTATAAGTCTATCTCTGAATACATTAAGATAATAACGACTCTGCAAGCAAGTAAATCAAGCCTTGAAAGAGGAACTAAAGTGTCGAGCTTTTTTCGAAAAAAATAAATGCATATATTCGGAAAGAATTGCGGAGTGGTAGTTATGGCAACACTGCTGCTGCTACTACTCTGCCTTTGAAAATCAATACTCTGAGGGTCAAACAGAACTTATTAGGGTTAGGCCTATTAATTAGTAGTTTACGACCGAGGCAACGGGCTGCCAGATGGTAGAGGGTTAACACACGGATAATAATAATAATAATATAATAATAATAATAATAATAATAATAATAATAATACGACTATCCTTACTAATCTCAGACGGCTTAACGAAATGCAGCACTGCAACCTAAAATAATAAAATATTTCATACATGAAAAAAGATTAGCTGTAAGTACAGCATTAATAAAAAAATTAAACATCAAATGAGAAAGAAAATAGTCAGGAAAATATCTAACTTATCATTTTATGAGTTACCTACAAAAGAATCAAATAAAAGTGAACATGAAATTGAGAGAGAGAGAGAGAGAGAGAGAGAGAGAGAGAGAGAGAGAGAGAGAGAGATCAGTCCACCTTGAAAGACAATTACCAAAAGGTCAGTTCCTGGTTTGCAGGAAGGCAGCATAATAACCAAGAGCTGATGCAAATATTCTGGAACCAACGGTAACGGGAATATACGTACTATTCTTACGCTAAGCAAGTACCAAGTCTCATGGAGAGAAACTTTTTGCCTAAGTGGTGTATTATTATTATTTTATTATTATTATTATTATTATTATTATTATTATTATTATTATTATTATTATTATTACAGAAAGCTCAAACGTCCTATAACTTGCTAAACATTCTTAACAGAACGGAGAAGACTGAGCAAAAATCCTTGAAAGAATTCACGATGCAAAAAGAAGTCAGCAACAAGTTCAGTCTATAAATAGCACCAAGAGTCTAATCATGGGGGAAACTTATAAAAAGAAAAAATAAAGAACATTCTTATTCAATTTACTAAGCAGGTCTGCACCGCCAAATTCTTTTAAAGTGAACCTTGTGATCCAAAAACCTGGATAGGGTTTAGGATTTGGAATGTTCAAATAATAGTACTGGAGTACTGATCTTTTCATCTACAAAATATACTTTATATAGAACTGGGGCAAAGTAGCCCACATGTAATTTATCAAAATAATAAATTATACTCACAGAATCAGAATGTTTACAATTTGGTTGTCATAATAAAACTGCGACATGCAGAAACCATTTTAGTATCACTTATATTGATTTCATATTACATACAACAATATTTATTCCTAATTTGGAGTTTGTTGTATATCTACGTCAAGGCAGAAGCAAGACGTAGAAAACTTAAAAAAAAATGCAATAAAACTATCAGGGTGTGACGTACTGCAGAGTCCCTATCTGAGCACAAGAGGGCACGATCGTCTTCTATTCGATGCGGTCAGCTGATTCCTTGAGAGATTAAATCTTCTACAGTGGATGAGTAATAAAAGTTCTGTAAGGCTTACACCTGCAGCGGCAAGCAAAGTTCTTCAATAAAGAACAATGGCTAAGAGATTAAGTGTAAAAAAAACTTGAAAGAAACTGTGGAAAACAACTGGCCAAGATTATACTGCCAATTATATGAGAGTTCATATTTCTTTTTGAAAGACGACCTAAATCTGGTTCTTTAAATAAGCTCCCTTTTATCAACAAAACTGCAAAATCCACTAGACGACATTCGCTTTTTTCTCTACTTCAATAAAAAGTCACGCAAATAAGAAAAAAAAAAAAGCAATAACTTAACCGTAAAGTCTACCTATACCCTGTGAATTCTTTCTCGTTATTTTTCCATAAATGTCATAAATACCTTTTAATGTTCTACCCCACAAGTTTTTTTAGGACTCGATTTCATCAGCCACCTGCTGTTTACAGACTCTGATGAGGTAATTGATTCCATTATTAGGTTCAAGAACGCGGAGATTTCTTCCACCGATGGGAGGATGATCTCAGGTAGTACACATTTTTTTTCTTTCTCTTCTCTTGAGAGCTTCTTAATGAAGGCTATAAGATTTTCACGCTTTTATTAAACATTCTCTTCTTTGAAGATGTTCCAGATAGCTCATCTCTATCTCTCTCTCTCTCTCTCTCTCTCTCTCTCTCTCTCTCTCTCTCTCTCTCTCTCTCTCTCTCTGAAGACCACAACGAATGGCCAAGTCTATTTTGCACTACTTTCTATATTTATCCGTGCTTGCCAATTACCGTTTTATTATGACCGTCCCTCGCAGACATTATCTCATTATCATACCTTCTTTTGCTCACTGCCTAATTATCACATTACCTCCCCCGTGGCCCTAAAAAGAGGCGTCACTGAAAAAACACTTCTCCCTTTGGCAACACTGACTTTGACTGATCTCACGTTTCATCTCACTAGAGGAGATTAAGGAGACTTATAGTTTAACAAGTCATCTGCTCGGCACAACCGCCTTTGAATTACCCCCTTAACATTTGGGTTTCCTCCAGATCTCGTAGTGATTAGAGGGCCTTTCTCTTCATAAGCTGACAATGGACAAATTTCACTGTTTCCCAGTGAATGTCAAGAGACCTGAAGTTTGATCGGGGAAAGGCTGGGCCAACTTTGTTGTGATGTATTCACTTGATATCACACCGAAGAGGCATTTTCAGTAAGACATCCAATTAAAGTTTATATAAAAAAGGACCCTTGCAGTAAGGTATCCAGTTCGATCTCATACTCAAGGTCCTTTCTTTACACTTGAGAAGGCACTTTCAATGGGGTATCTAGCTGAACCCTACACTCTTGACGACCCTTTCACTGTATATACTCTAGGACCTTTATCTGAGGCAATCTAGTTAACCGTTACATCCAAGAAAGCCCATTCAATGACGAAGCATCTTAATCCTCACATTCAAGAAGGTATTATGCAAAATGCAGAAAGGACAAGGTCTCTGCAATAACTGGCAGCAAAGGGATTTGGATACGCCATAGAAAATAATCCATCTGTGTGCCAAGGAGGTCTACACGTCTCGACCAAACCAAGGTGTGTGTGGTGTGTGTTCTATATAATATATATATATATATATATATATATATATATATATATATATATATATAGATATATATATATATATATATATATATATATAGAGACACACACACACACACACACAACACACATATATATATATATAAATATATAATATATATATATATATATATATATATATATATATCTTATTGTTAACGTTCCGAAATTACTCCGTGCCGGTGAATACTTTGGACTAAAAATGGTACAGGAGATCATCACTTAACACGGATGACTCCTGTCCTGCTAATGATGATGGCGAGCTGCTGAAATCTAAAACGATTCGTGTTTTATCTAGGAAAAGTTTGTGTTGTTCATTAACACCATTTGTTCTTGAACATTAGTTATCTTCACTCTTCTTCCTTTTATTCCCTTGCACGGAGTAATTTCGGAACCTTAACAATAAAATATGTTTTTTTATGGAATTTGGACCACAAGAAATTTCGGTTTGACAAGCGGTCTAAGTAACAGCTGCATTAAGATTTAGAGATAACATTAAACAGTAAATCACCTGGGTGTTGCACTTAACTGGAAATTAGTCAGATTTAAGGTCAATTTTATTTTAATACCCTGCAATTACCGTGGGAACGCAAACTTAAAAATCGTTCGGCTGAAACAACACAGAATTAACTTTGGACATAAAAGATAATAAATCATTGAAGGGATTTCGCATACCTTTGGGGATTTCTCTCTTAGATTAACGCCATTCACGTTGTAGTAACTATGTCGTAAAATGCTTTCAGAAAATGACAAAACGTTAGGATTAACGACCAATTTTCTTGCCGAAGACTCCATTATGCCTCATTTCAACGCCCGAGCAAAACCAGAAATGCATTTCAAAATCAACATAAAACATGAAAAAAAAAAAAAAATCCACATTATTCTTAAGGAAGAATAAGTGTTGATGAACTGTGGCTTTAGAATAAGTGATCGTCGGAAATGAACGAGTTGTCCGCAAGTCCAAGGTTCAACACACCTGCCTTCCGGGCATAACTTGATTTCAATAACCGTATCAGTTCGCCGTGTAGTAAACTGTTACGCGATCAAAACATTTTCATTCACGAAAAGTGGATAAGTCTTTCTTCGAGGCCATTTATGGCATAAGATCCGTTAACTGAAATAAGAATTTAAACAAACTTTTGTGCAGTTTTTTCATACTGCACACGCTTACGTCAACCTTAGAAATGTTTAAATCACATCTTGTAGTGCAAAACGTCAACCTTAGAAATGTTTAAATCACATCTTGTAGTGCAAATCTTTGAGGGAAATATTTCTATATCATATAGTGTACGGTTTTCCTATGCAGTCATCTGTAATCACGTATATTTTGTAACACTACCCGAGTACCGAATAACCCCTGATGAACGACTTTGTCTAGTAATCAATAGGGTGGAAAAGACGTGCATAATATCACAATGCCACTCACTAGTCTGGTTTTGCGTGTTGTCGTACTGTCCTTCGTTAGTTTTTGCACAATAAAGTGTGTCTTCTTACTCTACGACTGTATAAGAAAATGCAGAGAGAGAGAGAGAGAGAGAGAGAGAGAGAGAGAGAGAGAGAGAGAGAGAGAGTCAGTTCTCGTACCTCGAAAAAAAGTTCCAACAAAAATGATACAAGCCGTGCGTAAGTTCGCATTAATTAAAATCCTTAAAGCCTCTTGTAGCGGAATGATTCGATCTCTTGCCTCTGAGCTACCGAGGCTCTTAAGTGACCAGCTTGTAAACAAAGCGGAATAAAAACACCACTGATAGCCACGATTATCTCTCGGCTCCCGACAGCACGGGAAACATCGGGCGAAACATCCACCTGCTTCAGGTGATTTACAGGCGACCTCTCGACTAGACTAGACTAGACTTAGACTTAAAAAACAGAAATAGCTGTAGCGTTTGTTTCTTTGTATGAGTGAGTGTGTGTGAGTGTGTTTCGTTGTCTGACACTGATTGCATTTTGCCTTCTTTACCAGTTAACTGTGTTGAAATCAACGGAAGGCCAATAAATTTAAAATTCAACGAAAATAAGGTGGCCCATTTCTATATAATTCTGCTATAAAAATAGAGAGGAATCCCTCTCTCTCTCTCTCTCTCTCTCTCTCTCTCGTTTTGACTGCACTTTTATGAGTGAACGGAGGAGCAATCAACTACATGGGCCAATAACATTAAAATTAACAGAAAAACATGACCCTCTCCAAATCATTCTTCAACAACAACTACGATACACGAGTTTGATATGCAAACCTTACCACATTCCTCGACTATTAACGAATACTATGAAGGATCGTGATAGGCCGTATTCGCTATGGGTCATTAATTTTTACTGGCTGTATTTCGGACGGGGTTAAAATGAACGATACGTAGGGAATACGTACCACGCATCAATCGCGAGAGATGTCTGTAGCTACCGGGCTATTCTACTTTGTAAATTCTCGTATCGTTTAGTATTAAAGGCTATTACGTCACATTCATTAAAGGTCTCATTGCCTGAATATCTGGAATAAGTTAGCTCCCACGTGAAGGTAATTTTGCGTTTATATATATATTATATATATATATATAATATATATATATATACAATATATATATATATATATACGTAAAGTGCATACATTCGACAAAGTTTGACTTTATTTTCAATCTCCTATTCAACCCTTATCATTAGAGCGTTTTAATTAATGAGTGCTGTGTTGTTGATGAGGTTAAGGGATCCAAGCCCAAAAACAGCCGGAGTGTAACTTCAACCGTTAAACAGTAATTGATGGCGCAACAAGTCACTGATAAGATAACCCTTTCTCTGGCTCCAAACAACTAGAAAAATCTATACTTTTTCCGAGGGGTAAAGAACTATAAACAAGAACTCTCTGGCTTATCTTGCTCTCATTTTTTTTTTCGGGGGGGGGGGGGGGGGCGGTTAAGAAATGTACATTTTTGAAAGTGTACTGACCACACCTGATGTGACGACAGTGTATGGTATTAAACCCATTAATCAAATGTATATTAACCTATTCTTTCGTTTCTTTTCAGGTAAGTGTGGAGATGAAGATTCTTTATTATTTTTCTGCATCGAAGACACATTGGTATGTTGTTTGTTTGTTTTTATTTCGTCAACTTCAGACAAAAAGGTACAGTATTTGCATCTTTGACCTATTAGTACATCAAGTTCTCGTGACTCCTTGCAAATCACTATAGAAATCCACCACCATTAGATGATTTTAATTCATATTCATCTTCTTTACACCGAAAGTTAAATTCAGGCTTCACTACGACTAAATTCTTATCATTCCTTTATGTATCCCACTTTTATTATTATATAAATGCTGAATTTCTTTGACATACCTTGGATATGCACGTAGTCCTTAAAATAATTCAGAGGAAACACGTGGCTTCTACAAGATGGTGAGTTTTAAAGTTAGTTTGTCGCACGTCGGATTACAAATATGTCATACATCTGCAATCAGTGAGGAAAACGTAGTACAGTTTTCTGTTGACCTCTATTACTTTTGGCCCGGTGAGTTAACTTCTTTTTCACCTTACCACCGTAAAAAAAATCTATCTACTAATCTATATATATATATATATATATATATACTATATATATATATATATATATATATGATATTATATATCTATATAGATACACACACACACCACACACACACATATATATATATATATATATATATATATATATATATATATAGATACACACACACACACACACACACACATATATATATATATATATATATATATATATATATATATATATGTGTGTGTGTGTGTGTGCGTGTGTGCGTGTGCGCAAACCCCACTGAAGAAGCGGTGAAAAAAGCGTTTTCCGTACTATATTTTCGTCAGAAAAAAAAAAGTTATTAAACGCAGTGTAGTCATCCCAACACAGATGCAGACATGATGCATATATCACTCACCAAATTAAAGATAATAACTTCTTTTAGACTGAGGATGGACAGGCTGCCATGTTTTTAGAATCGCTAATTTCGCCAAAGCACAGTTTTCGGTCAATTAGAGAATTGATGTACGCGCGTTTGGACCAAAGAAAATAGATATTATTTAACATAGCCCCGATTCTTATTTCCTTTTCAAACGATTGATAACAGATATTCAGCCCCATTTTTACATCATTTATGACTTTCAATAACTGGAATTTAGTGAGCTAAAGTTCGAACGCTGTGAGAGCATGGATTTGCGGCATGAAATCTGACAGCTTAAAAACAAGAATGCAGTTGTTCTTTTTGTTGCGGTGAAACGGCAAGCGACTACACCACTTAAAATGACTTGCAAAGAAAAAATAATGGAAAAAAGAAAGAAACCCCTTGTTTTCTGAGATTGTTCACGACCAAATCATTTTAAAACATGAACGCCAGTTTCCAGGACGGTAGAAGGTATCGCCTTGCTAATATTACTAATCCCGGTCACTTTATCCATTCCATATGTATATGTGAATTAGAGTACATCCAGAGTGCACGGAATACATAAGTTTACAACCTAAGTCCACTTAGGGATGCCCAAAATGGTCAAAATGCCCACCGAATTTTAATTAGCGAAGCGGTCAGATTCAAGGCACCACTGCTCCAGATCAGAGGACGTGTTAGAGAACGTAATGAAAGTAAAATTAAGATTGATGCTGTAGTTTTTCTTGACTGCAGCGACTACTGTCATCCTCGAGTAGTGAATGACTAGAACTCTTAAAAAGCTAAAAAAAAAAAAAAAAAAACAGGTAATTTGGTGCAAAAGAGTATCCTTGATAGTATCTTACCTTTCACTGGAGACAAACATGTCAAGATGAAGAACCAACTACCAAAGATCATAACTTTCCTCCAACTATGCCTTATAGTTCACACGTAATAATATCAATCGTAATAACAATAATATATAGGGCATCTCGTTGTTGCCAATTTCCCCTCGCAACTGCGCCTGAAACATAATACATTCAAAGTTATTTGCATCCTTACTTTTCCTGTAATTTGATTTGCCTTGCCAAACCTCCAGTCTGTAATTTCGTATCAAAGTCACTGACAACTGTGGCTTAATTACTTAAACATCTATTATTTCTCTAAAGGAAAACTATTCTTCGAATCCGTCCCCTTCTATAATTAGCGATCCACTTCGATAGGGGCTTTACAGGAGGTAAGACCTATAATATCGTGGAATAAGGAATGCAATAATACCACAAGCTTAAGAATTCGAAGTATTCTTGACTCCTCAATGCAGAACAGACGTGAAGTCCTATAAATGTTTGTCAATATTCCTTGAAAATAAGAGTCTGACCCGAGTTTGAATCCGTTTGCCATAAAGCTTACATACAAAATTTTTTTATTTGCATTGTGGACTAATAGGTTAAAAACTACAGAGTTTCAAAAGAATATGTTAACTACCTCCAGGTAGGTACAAGACTTACTAATAAGAATCTACTGAAAGCTGTTCAACTTCCAGATTTATGGCCGACGACAGAAAGGCGAGATAGTTGACGGGGCATAAAAAGACTAAGAAACGCATCATAAATACAAAATGGTGCGTTCCTTCCTGAGACAGCTCTTCAGCAAATGTAACTTATACAAAAAAAATATCTCTACTTATTAAAAAACACCCAACCGTGTAGTTAAACATGGCACGTACACAAAACTTCTCCCAAAACGAGAACATTTCGAAGAAGGGCAGAAAATCTTCATTAGTTACTTAACGCTGCGGGGGGTCGGGAAGGCTCCGGATTCAATTATATACTTGTTGTTCCTCGAGTACAACTCGACCGAGGAAACAGGACTTCAGGGGGACGTGTTTCAAAGTCTTAATGACTCCTTTTTTCATCTTAACGGCGGCCATGGGAATTGTGATGGCTTCATTAGGGAAGAGAGAAGACATTGATACAGTATAATACAAAGCGGATGTGATCTAAGACTTACCTCTTCATATATATATAATATATATATATATAGATAATTGAATAAGTATATCTAATATATATAATTAATATATAATAAATAGTACCTACATATTATATATATATATAATATAATATTGTATATATATTATATATACATAGATAATCTTATAATATATATATAATATATAGATAGATAGATATATATATATATATATGTTTAGTATTACTGTATATTACCACCACAATGACTGGTTTTCTGAAGTCAGAAGAGTTATATTTACAATTGTAAAGCTGGTTAAAACACTAAGAGTTTAGTTACTATGTTGACTTTGTACGATCTTTAAACCTGCAAATTACATGATAACCCATTTTTCTTCAGTAAATACGAGAGAACAGCACCCATCATCCGAAGAATCCTTTTCTATGTACTAGTTACAACTTCAATAATGACTTGTTCTCCCCCCCCCAAAAAAAAAACCCTCCCTGTCCCACCACCCCCAAAAGATACTCGAAAGGAGGGCCCGGAATTTCTCCCCAACGTTCTCTACAATGAGACAATAACCTTATACGATCTTCTAATATTTGACTTGACGAACGTCCAACGGTGACCCTCTGAGGGATGCCCAAAAATGCCCCAAAATATATTCCCTTGGAATCTGTATCCCAATTAGCCAAAAAGAGAGCGACGGGGGCACAGAATGTATAATTCGGCATCATCATCGTCGTCTGATTTATCTTGTGTTTTGTTTTTAATGTTGTCGGTGGCGTGTGTTGTCTCCTTTTGGATATATTGAATCCAAAAGTTGGTATCCATAAAACTGCAACTTAAATTTCATCCTTGCGTATAAGAGAGAGTGTGGAGGTGCGCGAGCGCGTGCGCAAATAAATCATGCTTTTCAACATTAATTTCAGCCATCCAATAATGCATAGACCCAATCGAACATTCTTACATTGATGCCATCGATGTACATTTTATTATTACTCTACGTCAGAGACTGTCATTCATAATGAAAGCAACTTATATTAAAACAAATACTACGGTAAGCTGCTCCTAATTTATTAAATACAAGGAAACTGCGTTATCTCAATCAAACGTCAGTGAAGATTCCTGCACGTCCTTATCACACAAGCACACACATATATTCGTGTATATAGTGTGTGTGTGTGTGTGTGTGTGTGTGTGTGTATATACACTACAATTAACCTAGTACAGGAGACCCGTGGCCGTTGCCATCTTTTTCGGGTCCTTTGTTCTTTTATTGAAGGCTGTGTGCAAGAGAACAGGTTACCTTTACACATACGCCGTAACAGATGGTATAATTGCATTTTATATCCTCGTTATTTTTTATAGACAGGAAACTCGGGGTTCACACGGCGCAGTATGTATTATATATACGTTCACTTTCACTGAAGACCTTCGGGATGTCATGTCTCACAAAAGTTTGAAGAACTAGACGTTCTAATCTTCATCGATATCTACTAAGAGTGAGATATGTGGAGGGGGTCTCCAAATGAAGGTTTCCACCTAACTCCATAGAAACGCGCGCAGCCGTTCTCGAGATATTTTGTTAGTTATAATAATAATAATAATAATAATAATAAAAAATAAAATAATAAATAATAATAATAATAATAAAGTAACTAATAAAATAATAATAAATAATAATAATAAAACTAAATAAATAAATAAACAAATAAATAAATAAATAAATAAATAAATAAATAAATACTCTGGTAATAATAGAAAATCTGACGAGATTTACTGTATCAGGAAAATCTTAAAATAATGTGGTTTGAGATTAAGCAGGCCTTATGCCAGCACGGGCTATTGTTCCTAGAACAGCCCGTAGCCTTAAAATAAGTTATCCTATGAATTACAAAGAGTAACTTATTTCCACATTTGATTAAAAAAAGCGAATGCGCGTGCGCGTGGGGCCCCCCGCGCTAATGCAAATAAACCACAAGGCTGTGGAGACGTCACAACTATAAGGGAAAAAAAATGACAGTAATCATACCTACTACCTCTAGAAGAGAAAGCTTAACCTCCCAGATCAAAATATGACCCGGGACCGACACAAACGTAAAGAAGCGTGAAAATAATGCTCCGCCAAGTATCGGCACCTTTCAGTTGCCGTAAGCGTCGACAAAACAAACCCCTCGCCACCACTTTCATCGCAGTTATCGCTGATTATCTACACCATTATCGTCGCCAAACGTGTGTCTCTGTCACTGTGATCTTTCATGATCTCAGATGATTTTTTTTTTTTTCCACCACAAGGATGCAGATCGGTGATCTTGGTGAATATCTTCGATTTGTGATATGGAACGTATCCAGAACTGGGTTATTTAGTATCGGGGTGAGGTAGCTCTCCTAGGCAGTTAACTACAAAATAATGTATATTTTCTTTAGAATTTTAAAATGTGAGGGATACAAATTACAAGACTAAGTAAAGATATATTATATGAAATTACTCATCAATATAAGGAAGCAACACTCGACAAAATAAAAAAAAAATATTAAAGCAGATGCGAGAGAACTCCACAAAGCAATGACAGATGAAATATGAAACTAATAACAACAGTAATAATAATCGAAGAGAATTAATTCAGCAATTAATCTATTCTTTAGCAAACACTGACTACCATAAACATCTTTCGGAGCAGACCCAAGATGGCGTTAATATTCATGAAGCTTTTGCCTTATACGATCCTTTTAATTGTTAATGTTCAACGCGCAGTCGCAGTGGCGGTGCGGAGAAATCTATCTGGTGCAATTAGGATGTGAGGGGTTTAGGGCATGCACTGATCCAGGAGTGGGAAATAAACTTCATGGAGAGAGAGAGAGAGGAGAGAGAGAGAGAGAGAGAGAGAGAGAGAGACGTTCACACTCAAAACAAGATTTGATTTCACATGAGATGGATTCACACGTGCAAAATCAACGAGAGAGAGAGAGAGAGAGAGAGAGAGAGAGAGAGATGGTATTTTATGTCAATTATTCCTCTAATTTTCACACTAGATGGATTCACACATCCAGAATGAACTTGAGAGAGAGAGAGAGAGAGAGAGAGAGAGAGAGAGAGAGAGAGAGAGAGAGAGAGAGAGTACTTTATGTCAAATCCTCCTCTAAGGTCCATATAAGGTTTATGATTTTATGGAATATAAGTTAATTCAAAACGTGTCAATAGATAGCGAGAGAGATTTGTATGAAACTTCCACTGGTATCTATACTAAAAGCAATATTGAAAAAATTACTTGGGTTCACTGAGGAAAAAAATTTACATTTCTTCCATGATGGATAATGATTAAAAGATTTTTTCATCATTACAAAGATTATGGATGCGTCAAGGGAAATCAGTTTTATATTTCAGGAAAAGACTGACTTATGGGTTCTGTTTTAAATCGATGCTTAAAACTACGAAATTTCCAATTTCTTAGTATTGCTTATAATTAATCGACGCATATGAATTCCATAAATCTGAGAGTACCAACATTATAATAAAAAGAAAGTTTTCTGGTAATATTACTTTCATAACACGCATAAAAAAATAAAAGTTTTCCAAGTAATGTTACTTTTGTAATTCGCATACAAAATATAAAAGTCACATTAAGTAACAGACACACGTAAGAAGCAAGAGGGCGCTGAGGACGAAAATTCTGGGGCTTAATTATTACGTGAGATTCCAAGCAATGACCAAGATGCAATTATGCCACAAAAAAAAAAAAATCGCCACCTCATTGTCGTTCATTCCTTAAGCATGACTACGGTCTACAGAAATCGCTGTCATTTCGGCCTAATGTTATTTGCCGTAATTGGAACACGCTTACGAAAATGGAATAGCCCGACTGCTAATTATGTCACAAGCTGGAAGAGATTACAAAGCGAAAAAATACCAAAATGCGAATTGCGAAAAACACTTTCTAAAGGCCAGAAACACATCCAGAATAAAAGCAAATGCTCTCTACAACAGGAACATGAGTGCAGAGCCATAAGTGGAAGTAAATAACAAGGGATTCGTAAACAAAACAAAATAAAAATAAGGTAAAAAAAAAAAGAAAGTACAAGAAAGAAAAGTAATGTTTTGAGGGGAGAGAAAACTTGACATAACTCATGGCGAGTGAGCTAAGATCATTCTTATAATCCACCGTTTGGAGCACGATTTGCCCCTCAGCGCACAACCGCCACCCCACACCATTACCTCTTGCCCAAATTTGTCTATCTTCCACCCTCCGGAATGAGCTATAAAGCCGTCGCCTCTAATTAAGGGGCGTGGATATGTAGAATAATTTCTTGCAGCTCTTTTTTCCTCATCATGCACATATTCAATTGAAAATTAAGTCCATGATTATTCAAGAGTTAATCTCGCAGTTGCTTTTTAAAAGGAGAATGGACTCGGCATTAGCATCAGAGGCTAAATTCGGAGTTCAGATGGCCCCCTTCTGGGACCTGCTTTATATTCCATCTTTATTCGAGAGCAATGAATAAAATGAGAAAGAATGATAAAAAGGATGAAATGGGAGAACAGAAAGAAGGGAAAAGAAGAAAACATACCCGATACACCTAATCAAAAATGCATAAGCATAAAATACATACGTACGAAAGAGAGAGAGAGAGAGAGAGAGAGAGAGAGAGAGAGAGAGAGAGAGAGAGAAGCAGAGTATTGCATGTGGGCATGAACCCCATTAAAATGCATGAGTAAAAATATATAATCATGCGGTTTGCTTGCTGGTTTAATATCGTGCTATTAAGGATAGCTACAGGAGAGCGATTCATGATCCCGCAGATGATTAATTAAGATAGAGGAGGAAAAATTTAAGCCGTGTGAAACCAAGATGTAAAAGTCAGGCGCTACATGCACACACACTCACACATACTTACGCAGTTACATAAAATAGTTCACAAACACACACACACACACACACACACACACACACACACACACACACATATATATATATATATATATATATATATATATATATATATATATAGTATGTATATATTTGTATGTAGTATGAGTGTATGTAACTTTATCGAGATGTCAGCATAACCTTGTGTTTTGAACTTACAATATATATATATATATATATATATATATATATATTATATATATATTATATATATATGTGTGTGGTGTGTGTGTGTGTGTGTATATATATATATGTATGTATATATATATATACATATATATATACTATATATATATATATATATATATATATATATATATATATATATAAGCGTATGCACCGCCTCCACGGCTAAGTCTCCATAATTACACGAGCGCTTTTACTGATAATCTAGGTGTTGATAAAATTGTGCTAATGAAATGGAGAAATAATTGCAAGGAACTGGAAGGGAAAAAATGGACGAGAGACTCAGGGTAGAAGTAAGATAAGAAAAGACTTTGAGTGACTCGGGAGGAGATGGTATCAAAGGATTGGCTGTTTTTAAAAGCTTGTGGCAAAGCTCGCTCGAGATCGCTTCACTTTCACGCAAGGTCAAATAAGGTGGAATTTCGGTCAATTGTGGGAACAGCAGTTTGGCAACTTCTGTATAGTATTGAATAATTATCACATTCTATTGACGTCAAATTTTCGAAACTACATTAAATATCTTTTTGTGGCTTGCAAGTCCAATTCATTTGGCTGTTTAACGAAGATGGATCCTTCTGTTTATTATTCAATGTCGTTTTCCACCTACAGAACAAATTTCTCTACCAACTATTTTATATCAAGAATTCTTCTGAAATTTCACTATGAATACACAAGATGTCCTTAAATACATTAGATTATATACTTTATGATGCATGATTACACATACACATACACACACACACACACACACAGTTTTTTCCTCACAGACTCGAAAAGAATTCGACACAACTCACAAGAAAATCTATTCAGGTCAATGCGCCAGGACTATTTAAATCAACGAGGAAATCACTAAAGCACAATTTGATACCCTGATTAGAATAAAAGCGAGGAACCTTCACATACCTGACCGGATTGCCAATGCTTCTAAAGAGATTAAAGAAGCGAAAGAAAATAAACATTTTAACGACATGACTGCATCTTCTGGTAAGATTGACTGATATGGTAATGGCTGGAGAAATCCTTTGAAAATGTCTATATTTTTGTCTCGCGAAGAGCAACGCGAAAACAATGCTGATTTCACCTTTCACAGTATATAAAATATGTCGGTAATTTGAACAGTTCAAGAATTTCCGCAAAGGCAAAACACTTCCAGTAAAAAAAAAGATGAAGAAAGTGGAATGAATGTGCCCAAATCGAAAATAAATCTAATATAATCATAACTATAACCACTAAGATGTTTAGGGTTTGAACGTTTCTTTCTTGGAATCCTTTGAAAGCAAATGGCACCTATTCCCAGCAGCCTGGACACGCCCTTGTTTCAAATGTTTCATTCCAGTCGGGGCATCTTGACCTTCGAAACCCAACCTTTCCAGTTCGGAACTGGAAGTCCACAGGGCGACAGAAGTTTAGCGTTACCAAACATAAGCAAGGTGATGTGGGCTTTTGATAAACAGCCTTGGGGTTGGGGAAGATATTTGTTCCTTGCTAGTCATCCTGATAACTTACAGCTTGCACTACATGGTTGAATGCCTAAATTTCAACTTACTAGGTGATTAGAACATATGAAATTTTGCCTTAAAAGTTTCGTTTGAAGTAAGGCGAGATTTTCTAAAGCGGAAGGAGGAAGCGAAGCTCACAACTCTCGTCAAAAGATGTCCTTCACATAGACAGCCATAGAATAAAAAAAAAAGAAAGTAAATAAAACACAGGGGATTAAGGCCATGAGCGACCATTTACGAGTCAGTTACGTGTGAAAACGAATGACCGAGTATACAATCATAATAATAATCGAACAAGAATGAATGACGCGGTTCTCGTTTTTCTGGCCTGTATAAACGTAATGCCAATGATGAATGGCTTAGATTCATCACAGTTTTATTTATCATTCAAAGAAGAAAATTACGAAACAATAGATCATGGTAAAAACTGAGCCTTAAAATCTGCCCCAACCTGTAACCAAGCTTTCTCCTCCAACGCATGAAGTCGATGTTGATATCAGTTCCATTTCCATAATCTATATTTAGTGTCAAGGATTATCTCGAGACAACATTCTGACACTTTTAAGCAACAGCTGTCTGAAGCGACCCTTGTAGGGCGAAGCAAAAGTAGCGTGAACAGGTTTCCTAGTGTGAATGGGCCACTGTGACGAATACTAATGGTTCCTTGCCTGTCAAACTAGACGCCTAAGTCAACCCTCTCCACAGTGGACGAATGACTAAGTTTTTCCTTTTTTTTGTCCTTAATTTCTCGTTTAATTTTCTCAGCGTTTTACTTTGTCTCCGTCGCTGCTACATCGGCAACTTCTTAATTCAGATCATACTCGTCAGGATTCACTTGGATTTATTTTTCCAGGTTATCACTTCGTTTTCTGCATCAGTGCGATGGTCAAGTGTTGCTCCAGAGAGCACCTTTACATCTTTTGACAACCACATTCATTCAAAACAAAAGCTCAAACATCTTCGCCCCATTTCCTCAAAACGGCTCCTTCAGCATTCCACGAACATCGTCATCACGGCCAAGTACGCTGTAAAGGGCCTTGATTTATATCCATTCTTAGAAACGCTGTCTACTTTTTTTTTCTAAAGCGTTTATGACGTATTTCCCCCATGAGTGCGTTTCTGCAATTACCGCCAGCACTCGGAAATATATCACAGCTGGGGGCCTTGAGAGTGTAGCACGTTCAGCTAAACACTGACTTTGTAGTTTTGATTCTAAGGGTCTGAGTTAAGGGTGCAAGGACAAAGCTCTCTCTTTCTCCCTACCTCTCTCCCTATGGTTCTAGTAGCGCAATGGTACTACCACTCTAGGTTCCCTACCGAGGAACCCAAGTTCGATCCCAGAATCGGGAAAGGAAACGAATGGATATGGGTGCTTTTCCTTAAAAAAAAATCAGTATCATTCTTTTGACATAACCGGTGAATTAGGTACCTGCTTGTTATCTAAAAGTTCTGATTTAAAAGCAGGGGGGTGTCGAGGAGGTCATCCACCACCCTCCTCCCCGTCCCGCAATGTAAACATAAGGTGTATCACTCTTTTTCCCATGAGCTTATCCCCTACTGCACGGGAGTGGAACCGACCTACACGTAATCCCCGAGCAATCTATCAAAGGCGGTATTCGGCTCCTTTATCAACGAGGAAAGAGACTGGCAATCTAGATTTTAATGTTCAATATCCTCGAGAACGGTTAACAAGTTTCTTCCATCTTCATATCAAATGTTCAACAAAGTTCGGCCGGTTTAAAAATTCGAAACGGTTATTACTGTAGTGGTTCGTCCGGTCATCTCTCTTGAGTGCTTGTTCTTCTTTCCTTATAATGACCACACAACAACCAGAGAGAGAGAGAGAGAGAGAGAGAGAGATGGGAGGGTTGCATATTGGGCGAAGAGAATCGTTAAGTGCTTATTTTCCGGTGGTTCGGGGAGGGTCATGCGGCAGAATCGAGGCAGGAATTCTTCCACTGAGCACTTCTTCAACTCCTTCCAAAATGACGGCGTATAACTCAAGGGCAAGATTGAACGGTCATTACCAATTTCTACTTCAAGTTATGAGGTTTATAAAAAGGCCGATTGACGTAATTCCCTCTAGGAACATTATAGCTCGTGAGCGCACGCGCTGGACTATACCTATACGTTTTACCTCGAAATAACATAGCAGATATTTTCAAGAGGTGATTTGCGTCCTGAGTTCTTGAGATTAAACTTTTCCTCGCCTTTCATTTCCAGCTGTTTCGGCATCACGGAAAATCTATGAATCGGGGTTTACAGGCTTTCAAAATCCTCCCTTAATAATGTTGCATAAACTTTACCAAGTCTTCATTTTCATACTCGACACTAATTAAACAGATGTAAAAGACTGGAACCTTCAGTTTGAAAAAGGGGATGCAGCGCAGACTATATCAACACATGCGCAATGTCTTGTACTTATCTGCATGTATAAGTGAGCATATATATGGATGATAAACAAAAAAAATACAAGGGATTTTAGGATTAAGTTTTCCACGGGCAATTGTTTTGCTTTCTGAAATTATGAATCATTGACGCAGTATCTATGTTAATATTTATACTACTAAATGTTTCTATTAATATTATTGTTATTCCATGGACACCGACTCGTAATCTGAACTATCTCGACGCTTCATCCCCTCTTCAACATTTTCCGCCTCAGCCATTTCTCTCTTTTCCGCATGATAATTCTTTTCAACTATGATTCTCTCTCTCTCTCTCTCTCTCTCTCTCTCTCTCTTCATTTGATATTTTTTTATTCTCTCTTTTCTCTTGCTTCCAAGCGATACTTTTTCTTTTAATTCCCTCTTTCCGCATGATAATTCTTTTCAACTATTTCTCTCTCTCTCTCTCTCTCTCTCTCTCATCTCTTCATTCGATATTTTTTTATTCTCTCTTTTCACTCGCTTCCAAGCGATAGTTTTTTTTTTAATTCTCACAGTTTTCTCTTTCCTTTTCATTCGAGATCTTTCTTCCTCCCTCCACGTTCTGTTCGCTTATACCGCCGTTAGGACAGACAATAACAGCAAACTCAGCCTTCGTGAACAAATGAGAATCGCAGTTCGACTGAGCGGATTCGCACTGAAGCGAACCACTTCGCCCGGATATGTTATCATCATCTGCGTTCGGCACGCTTATCGCCGCGACCTGCCCAAAGAAATCGCGCTTCACACGAGGCCTCGAGTCAATTAAAGCAATTACGCGCGTCTGATAAAAATGGAAATGAAGCATTCACCCCTACCAGGGAACCCGCCTTTCTAACCACTCCACGTCCCGTCCTAGTTCCCTCGCGCCTGTCGAGAATCTAGAACCGACAGATTTCCTCATACTTTTGAATCTCTCGTCCACAAAGCCAATATTTTCCGCCTTATTACATTAACGTAATCGCTTGAACGCTAGGGATGAGAGAGAGAGAGAGAGAGAGAGAGAGAGAGAGAGAGAGAGAGAGAGAGACGATCAACATGTGTATATATATATATATATATATATATATATATATATATATATATATATATTATAATATAAAATAATATATATATATATATATACTATATATATATGCATATATACATAATATATATATATATACATATATATATATAATATATATATATATATATATATATATATATTATATATATATATATATATATATATAATCATACTGATGAGAGAGAGAGAGAGAGAGAGAGAGAGAGAGAGAGAGATTTTATTTTCTTACAATATCAGTACCAACGTCCCCAACACCCCCCCCCCCCCACCCCTCCAATGGGTAATCGGGTAACATTACAAGCCATTAGGAGCCATTCCCTCGCTAATTAACGCGACGATAATGGGGTTTCGCTAACAATGGCGGAGAGCAAAACCCCAATCCCTGGCGAACAAGTTCCTTCGCTGTTGAGGACGAAGGAAGCGCAGGAGAAGATCCGAGGACGAGGGATAAGAAATTTGAAAGCAGAATGAAGACGGGGAGATGGAGAGAACAGGTACCGAACGGATCAGCGGTAGAGACATGAGATAACCGTGATTGATTGGGGAGGCTAGATTGGCTTCAGAAGCCAGTGGTTTTATTATCTCTACGTAATCGATGAAAGAAATCAGCGATAATGTCAATAATTAAGATGAAGGCGCACTATTTGCAAATGAATTGCAAAATGAGAGAATGGAAAAATAATAAGAACCGATTAATCTTATTAATTGGATATGAGAGAAAAATATGGAAAGTGATAATCAGGAGCCATAAAAATAGACAGAAAATCAGACCAAAATAATGAAATCTATTAATTGACTTGAACAGCAACTATTGTATTTATTTTTTCTAAAAAAAAAGTAAACGATTAACTTATCGCATTAAATGACAACATGCAACTATACTGACAAATTATAATTAGTACTCAAATATTTTTTAAATTTTAAACGTGACCAACACATTCCTCCATATTTAACAAATTATCAAACTGTCGGAACAGCAAGCATAATAAATAAAAGAAAAAAATCCACATTTCCATACCACACACTTCTAAAACCGTCAATACGTCAGATACATTCTTCGATATCTATTGAATTATCAAACTATCTATTTTTTTCATAAAAAAAAACAAAAAATAACAAAGCAACAAACACAACAACAAAATAACTTAAATAAACACGCCATTCACATACCACACGTTTTCTAAAACTGTAAATACGTCAAAAACACATTCTTCCACGGTGAACACATACGTAAACTCTGTGTCGACAACTTTAACTGTTACTCAAGACGTAAGAACCCGCCCCCCTCCTGGGGTTGGTAGGGGACTGCGGAGGTTCGGAGTGAGGTTATGAAAGAGTTACGAGTTGAGGTGGGTCGGGAGTGGAGCGGAGGTTTCGGGGGTTCATTAGCGGTCCAATTATGTCATTCAAAAGGAAAAAAAAAAAAAGGTATTTCGAATTCATTCATAAGTGTATACAGTTAAGAGGAAATTTTTCGTACGGTGTAATCTGACGTATGAATGTTTATGACGACAACCAATCAATCAGTGATAATAATAATAATAATAATAATAATAATAATAATAATAATAATAATAATAATATTAAAAAAAAGCTAAAGCCGAAGAAGAAGATAAAGACATGATAACGAACGCAACTATAATCACAATATTAACAAATTCGAAAATAATAGTAATAATAATATAATAATAATAATAATAATAATAATAATAATAATAATAATAATAATAATAATAAAATAAACCATTCATCTTGCTGCAACATCGACGATATACAATCAATCAACAAATCATTCTCTCCGAAGCCGTCACTCGTCTCCTCACAAGCTACAACACCCGGGGGGCGGGGGCCCCTTACCGCACCTGGTATTAATTGTAGAAATATCTTCTCGTCACCTGATGACCGTGAGCAAGGAATGTGAGCGATTCCGTCCGTACCCTTCAATTATGAAACTTCTCATTTATCAAGTCATTTATATTTATCAGTTCATTCTCGTTTCCCGAGTCATTAATATTCCCGGAGCGTCTTCCTTCGAAATCACGACCATGACCCACTCACCAATTAACAGAGGAAAAATAAGAGGCCGATTATAATTACGCCTCATTATAAGCAATTATGTTTGTCCCGCGGTAATTGCCGCAAGAAAGAGGGCAATTCTGACTGACGATTTCAGCAGTTTCAGTGATCAGGACTCTCGATTCTACTCGAAACGATTTACAATACTACATCCTCTGCTACAAATTTACGAGTTTCATTATAACTCAATTTAACTTCAAACGACTTCACCGCACCTATCAATGCACACTCTTTATTCTAATCAAAACATTAACTCGTCATATTACAGAGTAAAACTCACAGAGTTAATATTTAAATATTCAGTAGCCTAAGTTTACTGTAAAGTGACTTCAGGGTAAAGGTTTCGCAAATTCCAGAACTACATAATCTACATTGCATTAGTCCAATAAGTTCTCGAGATTAATTCCACATGATGTGGTATTCATATCCATCGCTTCACAAATTCCATTCACATGATCGGGAAGCATTGAATATTCAGAGAATGTAAGTTCAAAATTCCTTTACTTTCACATAAATATACTGGTATTTTAGACATTCAAAGTTACGATCCGCTTCCAATACTTGTAACTGTCAATTAATAATAATAATAATAATAATAATAATAATAATAATAATAATAATAATAATAATAATAATACTATAATAATATAATACTAATAATTATTTAGTGTTCATTATTATTATTATTATTATATTATTATTATTATTATTATTATTTGACATGGGTCACAAATATAATAATAATAATAATAATCATAATAGTAGCAATAATAATGACAGGAGTCACTAATATAATAATAATACTAATAATAATAATAATAAATAAATAAATTAATAATAATAATTCATCAGGAAGGAAAACATCAATCCATCTAATCACGTTGCAGGTTTATCTTATATTGAGATCGAACATATTTCAATCTCTTTCTAACCTTATACAGAAGTTTTCGGTCAACATCTGATGTGTTGCTGACAATCAGTAGGGCCTTGGTAACCGGAACGCAGCGTCAGATCACAGTTGCGCAGTATAGAGACACTCCGACATTCTTTGGGTGCAAAATACCTGTGATCTACCCGGCTTCGTAGCGCCAACGATAAAAACACTACATTGCTTCCATATTTTTCTCAGCCAAAGCAATGGACTGTTCGTATTTAGATAGGGAGAGTGGTATCCTATGTTCGTTTGTCTGTGTGTATCGTGCGTAATATATATATATATATATATATATATATATATATATATTATATATATATATAGATATATATATATTTATATATATATATATATATATATATATATATATATATATATATGTATATTATATGAGTATGTGCTTGCCGTGTGTGTGTACAATATGTTTACCTACCTAATGAAGTTGCCAATTTAGCCACCGAACCCCACCTAGCAATCATCAAGGATGGCAAAAATACTGGTTGAAACAACAAGGAAAGAAAAAACAACCCGGATATATAGCACAACAAAATGATAACCCAGAACCCCACTCTTTTGTTACCAGGGTGCTAATCATCGCCCCGCCCCCCACCCACCAGAGCAACCTTGATAAATGTTTTACCTAAGAAGACAATGAAAGTATCTGGAACAAGCAGAAGGTTCTCAACAAACTGTTCCGTTTGTTTTGGTTGTACTTACATAATCCTCATTTTTTATTTATGTACTCGTGAGAATAAGTCATGTCATGCAAAATATAGAAGTATTCCGCAAGCAATATAATTAGCTTTAGTTTTAATATTATTAACAAATGGCGAATTTAATCCTCATGAATAACAAAAGGTTGATGCATTTTGTGACAACGTCATGCAAAATGTTCTTTCATCAAAGTGGTCCGTTGGTTTTAAAAGTTATCTTTATGAAGATGGCATTACTAACAATGATAATCAGCTAAAAAAAAGGTAATAAAATATCACTGGCAATAGAGAGATTACAATATTAATACACCGCATACCATCATGTACAACGGCACTCTGAAATTTCCGTTAACAAATGATATCAAAATGAACAAAATCGCATCCCGTACGTAGGCGGCAAGAACAGATTTTAATATAAAAGAGCATGCTGCACCTACATCTGTATAATAATAATAATAATAATAATAATAATAATAATAATAATAATAATAATAATAATAATAATAATAATAATAATAATAATAATAATAATAATAATAAAGACTTATATGTGAGCTTTTCCAAGAATAAGAAAAAACTGGGTAGTTTCCTCTTAAAATGACTGGTAATTAGTTCTGCAATTAAACCGTTGAAGTGAATTTCTACTTAAAATTACTAACACCAGAGGAGGTACGAATACGTAAAATGCCAGTATGGTGGTCTAGAGCTTACAGTTTTAATTAAGTAAATTCTTCAACTACCGCCAGCAACATTTATGGCAATAAATATGGAATAAACGCTTAACAGAAAATTTTACATATCTTCCGAGATAAAAGTAACCGTCGAACGAAATATTGCAAGCGTTAAATGGTATACATGAGAGAGAGAGAGAGAGAGAGAGAGAGAGAGAGAGAGAGAGAGAGAGACCGTCCTTGATTTTTCCTGCGCTGTTAACTGAAGAGAAAGATTCTGATTCTTAATGCCTTCCTGCGTAGCTTTAAAACATCTACAACTGGAGAGAGAGAGAGAGAGAGAGAGAGAGAGAGAGAGAGAGAGAGAGAGAGAGAGAGAGAGAGATCGTCCCTGATTTTTGCGCTGTTAACTGAAGAGAAAGATTCTTAATGTCTTTCCGTATAGCTTTAAAACATCTTCAACTGCTGAGAGAGAGAGAGAGAGAGAGAGAGAGAGAGAGAGAGAGAGATCAGCTGCTTATCAGTTTTATTCCCTGACAAGCAATTTAACAGGCAATAAAGCCCAAGAAAGTATAAATGCCACAATCAATGATCGATAAGAGGAGCGAATCCACTTACTTTTACTGATGCAGCCTTGAGGCGCCTCTCGTTTGGTCTTGTCTGCTCATTTATCTCGCGCCAGCATCAGTCAAAACAAAAATTTGCGCGCGCACGTGCTTGCCTTACTTGAAATTGAGGGGGAAAAGCGTCTCCATGATTTTAAAATGTAAAACCGAAGGCCGAATATAAAAACAAATCTGGCGGAAAAGCAAGATTTGTACATGAGTGTGTGTGTGTGTGTGCGTGTGAGAGAGAGAGAGAGAGAGAGAGAGAGAGAGAGAGAGAGAGAGAGAGAGAGAGAGAGAGGATGATGGTGATGAAGCTCAAACAGCGGGGCGATTAGCTCTTCGGCTCCTATCTGATGAGCCATCGCGTTCGTGGTACCAATAAAGAATCCAAACTTGTTTTGGAATCTATATGGGGTTTGATCGTAAAACATTCCCGCGGAGCAACTACCAGTGTTAGTTATGCAAGGGTGGCATTTGCATTGCGAAAGCGTAGATAAGGAGAGGGGGAAAAAATATAGGAGCCTCCATTCTGCATTTCCATACCGAGAAAATAATGCAGCAAAGGGCTTCCTTCCCTCGACGTCCGCCTTATCTGTGTTCGGGGAAATTGTTTAAAATACTGAGACAACCCAAGGCAAAACCAGTAGCGCCGCCAGATATGGAGAGTTTCATTTGCTATCGGTTTCATACAAAAGAAAAAAATAACATGAAATATCTCAAAATGAGTTGATAAAAATATAAGATTTAATGAGGAGAAAGTGAGAATAAAATATAGAGAGTGTTTTAAAATGAATATTTAGTTGACTGCTCTATTTGCATGGCAAAAGTAAAACGCTCGGTGGATATGATCACTGACGATGATAAGCAATTTTTTTTCTGAAAGACTGAATGACTAGTTGAAAAAGTTTTTATTTCTTTTTTGGGGGCACAGCAGTGCGTGTTCTTTTTTTTCAGAGCTTTGTTTTAACTTACAAAGGAGGATCTCAACTCAAACGAACAAGAGATAGACTTTTTGTTTTTCTTGTTTTTACATATTCTTAGTAACTATAAATTACAAAGGCGCTATTTGCTGGAATACCATCAGCTAAATATCCCGATATAATAATTACGCTCTTGAGTCACAGCAATAAATATCGAAATATAAGAAAAAAAAACTCTAATTCGGCAGAAATAGATTTGAATGATTCTGTGAAGATACCTAAGAATCTCTTTTTGGTCTCTTCTGATTAGTCCCTGTTGTCATATTACTTTTTTATGGCAAAGAGAGCAAACTTCGCCAAAAAGAAGAAGAAAAGTGCTTAAAAAACTCTTCCTAAATGTCAAACCTATCTTTGGAGAAAGATTTGTCGACTACCCAACGAATCTTGAATAGGTTACCCAGTTGCCGACAAAAATTATCACGACCAAAAATTCGCACCCGGTCTTTCTGTATTTTTTGTATAGAATACCATTTCATTTGGGTACCTTCACGGGGGGCCACGTAAAAAAAAAATCCCGTGGTTTCCAGACTACGTTTCCCAGCAGGGAACCCCAGACGGTTTCCACGAGCGTGGTTTTTTGTCGGGGAATGTTTCTTATTTCTGGAAGGCCTGGAACTTGAAAAATATTTAGTGAAACAGGAACAAGGCAAATTCTCCTTTCAGACTTAATACTTTGAAAAGGATAGTTGAGTAAAGCAAAGGCACAACACAAAACTAAGGTAAGATGGATTGTTGGGAAATATTACAATCCATCTCAGGAATGCAAGCGAGATTGCCGTGATGTTCACATCAGTAATGCGGTACGTTTGTCTGGTCTAGCTTGAAATTGAATTGGACGATCTGCAAAAAGTGCAAAATCGATGACAATTAGTGTAGTAGTATAAGATAAGCAAGAACATTAAAACTACAGTTACATAACCCTCATCATGTTTTGTATAAAAAACAGAGCAAAACAAAGTGAACGACAAATGCTTAACGCCTCAGCTCTAACAGAAACACTAACAAACACAGGAAGATTCCAGCATGATTTGCGCAAAGTATGCTCGACCTCACTAGGAACTGCTGCAAGGTGATATGGAAAGCAATTAGCAACCCATCAGGAAAAGTAATTTGTGCTTGTCCCTGATTGTGAACCTCAAGCTTACAGAGGGGGCGATATCTCACCATATGCTTCCAAATGACACTCTTGCCAATGATCGTCTACTCTCGCAATTTCCTTTCATGTTTGTTGATGACCTTTGATTGACGACCTTCAAGAAATTCTTGCAGTTCCGCAAAATGATGTTCATGGTTTAACTACTTTTAACACACACACACATACATATATATAATATTATAAATATTATTATATAAATATATATATATGTATATATATATAATATATTATATAATATTATATATATATATATATATATTTAAAGCGAATACCATAGGAAAAGCAAAGATTTGAGTCTGAATGCAATTGTTTTCTACAATGAGAATATCAGAGAAATAGTTTGTTTAGTAATAGCCCTTTCTCCTTGCCTTAAATAATAAGAAAACGACACACAAGCGCGCAGGCGCATAGCGCACACGCACACACACAGGCACACATTATGTATACCTATTAAATCAAACGCTCATCCACTTCGGGAATGATAAATGTGTACCCGAACGCTTAGTTTACAATTTAAGTATAAAAAATCTTTAAATTCCCCTAATCACTCGCGGACGACGACAGGGGAAATGATGCGTAAACGTGATTTTCTTCCCCGTTTACAAATGCACTCCACTCAAAGCAGCCGAGTCATTCTGCTCTTAAGTTATTCAACAAGAAACTCTCCCACAGTAATATGCATTCGAAGAAACATACCGGACGCCGTCCACGCCGGATAATATGCTTTCCTGCGAGAGCGTTTTGCTTATTTGACGATGAATGAAAATAACTTTTCGAAAAAGTGAGCGCTGTAATCGAAGGGCGTCGTGATCATAAATAACTTCAACAACCGTTAAATTAAAGGTTGTTGAGGCGGTTTCACCTAATCAAGTCTCGACTTGTTGAGATTTATCGGCCTATGAAGGATCAACTGACTGCCGTATAAATAAAAAGAAAATGTATGCGGTGGAAAGCAGTGTCTATCTCTCCGCATATACACACACATATATATATATATATATATATATATATATATATATATATATATATATATATATATATATATATATATATATATATATATATATATATATATATATATATATATATATGTTTGTGTGTGTCTGTGTGTATTTCGAAGCAAGTTTTATTTGACATTGTCAACGCTCGTTTGCGAATTTCATACACCCCATCATAAACACTTCAAGATGATGGTCACTTTCGAGTGTAATATTTTTCTAGTCCCGAAACTACCTGACAGTTTGGATGTCCCAACAAGGACTAGGTTAACAACATAGTGGCTTCGTCAAATCTAAAATAAAGAAATACAGAGAAGGATTATGGAACCTGCGTAGAAGAGAAAAATAAAAGCAGATGACACAGCAAAAATAGAAGGGAAAGAAGCAGAGGATTCGGCAAAAAAAAATTAAAAAAAGAGAGAGAGAGAGAGAGAAAGCAAAGGACGCAGCAAAATGGGGAAAAAGTAGAGGACTCAGTAAAATAAGAAAAGAAAGCATGGGACACAGCAAAAGAAAGGGAAAAAGCAGAGGACTTGGCAAAAGGACAGAAAAAAAAGCATAAGACTTAGCAAAATAAGAAAAAAAGCAGAGGACTCGGCCAAAAAAAAAAGAAAAAAGCAAAGGACTCAGCAAACAAAAGAGCAAAAAAAGCAAAGGACTCAGAGAGAGAGAGAGAGAGAGAGAGAGAGAGAGAGAGAGAGAGAGAGAGAGAGAGAAATAAAAAAAGCAGGGGACTCGGCAAAAAGAAAGAAAAAGCAGAGGACTCAGCAAAACAGAAAAAAAAGCAGACGACTCAGTCTTCCGTTCCCGAGGCCAAAGGCCACGAATCAACAGGACTCTTCAATTGGCTCCAGGAATTAGAAGTCGTTGCGACTGCGAGCGCACAAAGAGCGCGGACCTCAACAAGGAAGACGTTTTTATTCCACGCTCCGATGACTTCATCTTTTGCCGATGCAGAGGGGGCGATATCTCATTGCCATTGATGAATAAAACAAATCGAAAAAGAACAATGCGTCATGAGTGTCGTCTTCACTAAAGCGGGTCTCCGCCCTATTTTTTCCCCCCCTCTGCTCTCATTTCAAACGATCGGAACATCTTCAACTGTTGGCGGTGGGCGAGGTCTGTGTGTTGACCTTCAAACAATGGGCGTTAGTGCATTAGCGACAGAGAGTTAAACTAATAATTACAAACGGATTTTTTCCTAGCTCTTAGCTAATATTTATTCCAGAAATTAAGCGTCGAGGAACTGTTACGCCTTCCTATTCTACAAAACTCACAGAACCCATTGATTGCCTCTATGACAGTAAACCCATCCAGAGAGAATGAGAAGGGACGCAAAAAGTGGTCATGAGCTTTGCCAAGGGAGGTGCACCCCACCCCCCCTCACACAATGGTACGGGACCCCTAAAAGGGAGTATGAATCACCAAAATTATGAGGAAATGCCCAAAGGCGCTGTTTTGGAGCGATGCATGAGGGAGCCCTTCCTTCCAGAGAGGATTGTTGCTCCTGTGAATCTCATTTATTACGATGGCTAAACCAGTAATTACTCCTATTAATTACAGATCAAATCTTATTGGGTAAATGGACTGCAGTTTCCTTCATTATATTTTGAAATTAGCTGATGTTATTTGACGCCATTTAGAGTTTTATGTCTTTGAACAAATCACATTTTGATTATCATTCTATATATAATGTAAAAGTTGAAGTGCCTTTAAAAACTACTTTATCATTAAACGATATAAAAAGATTCGCTTGGCTATGAACAATTCCTTTTTTGTTCACCTGGAAAAATGTTATACTCTGACCGAGGTGAAATTATTTCTATTGTTTTTGTTATAGCCTAGAGGGTTATGATGCTGATATTCTAATTTTCCTAGGTAGAAATAAGCAAACTCTAACGAAGCAGCGGAAAAATGACGGAAAATCACCAAAAAAGTCTGCAAAATACTGAACAAAATGCCAAATGATAAAAAAGAATAAATTCCTTTCGATGGTCAACACATTTGCGATAACATTTCAAAGTTAACTATTTTATCCAACAAGCAGATAAACGAGGCTAAGTTGATACTCTGTATATAACATAAAAAAATTGCACATTACGCAGAATTTATACCACCTAGTACTATGCATATATGTACGCATCAAAATAACGTGTTAAATAAACTTAAGGAAAACTATGTTTGAATATGACGATGTAAAGAAACCAAATCGGAGAAATTCGTCTGAAAGTTGTGAAGCCTTAATGTAAAGTTTTAACGGTAATATTGAAGTCAAAACTTACAATAATTAAGCAATGTACAAAGGTTTGTTAGAGATAAATAAAAAAAAAAGAGAAAGAAAACTCTGGTTAACTATTCACCTACTACCTCATCCAAAGTAATATCTTTTACGCAACACAATTTACACGGAGCAACGAAATTCTTGTATCTTTCATTTTTCTTTTTCTTTTTTTTTTCATTTCTCTTTTGTTTTCGCTTTTCATCTCCTTCGTAGCGCCGTTGTTCTGATTAAATGCTATTTCACGGCCGCCTCGATAAAGACGTTATTTTGCAATATTAGATAATTATACCCACGCAAGCGCGGGGGGGGGGGGGGGGGGGGGGGGGGGGCGCCGAGACGAGGAGATGGCAGCGATTAAGGTAATGACTGTGTATGGATAATGATGGTACGATGATGATGATGCGATGGTATTGATGGGGAGGTGAAAGGAGAGAGAGAGAGAGAGAGAGAGAGAGAGAGAGATGCGATGATACTGAAGGGAAAGAGTTGCGAGTCGAAATGAGAGAGAGAGAGAGAGAGAGAGAGAGAGGTGGTGCAATTTATGCGGATATGATCTCGGAGTGAGATAGTGATACGACGGGTATGGTGAAAACAATATGCTGGCTTCGACAAGAAAATTATTTTTCATTTTATGGCTAAAGGAAAGAGAGAGAGAGAGAGAGAGAGAGAGAGAGAGAGAGAGAGAGAGAAACGCGGCCATTTACTCAAAAAATATCTCCATCATTAATTAAAGGCTGGAGTGACGGAAATATATTGGGTAAAAGACGGACATGGACACTAATCGAATGGGCAGGTTGTCCTTATCTCATCCCTCTGAAAAAAGTACATATGAGAGAGAGAGAGAGAGAGAGAGAGAGAGAGACGTCTTCAGCGAGAGAGGGTGTTAACGAACGACAACTGTCACTCAGGAGAGTGAAAAGAGAGATATGGAGGTACCTGGCGGAGGTGGTGTGCAAGTGACAGCCTGACAGCTGATGTGGAGGAGGGAAAGTAAGAGGAGGAAGAGGAGGAGGAGGAGGAGGCAGACGAGTGATAGTGAGAGAGGTATATGGAGTGGGAGTGGGAGAGTAAGAGGAGGAGGAGGAGGCAGACGAGTGATAGTGAGAGAAGTATATGGAGTGGGAGTGGTCTCCGCGGCAACCGTAGAAACACCACCGACCAAACACAAACAATTTACGTGCGTTGATGACTCTTCGTTAACCAGCCTTTCCGAGACGTCAGCCCTAATCCCTTCAAACCGCATGAACACTCTGTGTGAGCAATTTCACTCCGATGAAGACGCGCCAATGGCCGCTTGTTTCCGACGCTTCCACATCTTCCTCGGGTATAATGAACTTTTACAAAGATGATGTGCTTTGCCGGCCAAGAGAGACTGAGAGTGAACTGAGACTGACATCGTTCCGCGTGTCATTTGGATATTTGATATGATGTCAACTATGCACTCGGCTTTAGGCAAAAGCATTATTCAGACTTCAATCAGAGGTAAAGTTTCGGAAGACGTTCAGACCGTTAAGATGCTGTCTCTTAAATCGGCTGAAAACATAATCTTTGCATAAAACATTCACGCGCTGAAGTAATATTTTCTCAGGTTAAAATCTGACAAGTAGAATTTTATTATTTTAAACAAAAAATATTCAGAAATTACAAAGAATTCATGTGTGTGAGAGAAACTCACACTTGAAGTACAAATACGTGAAAATAATCAAAATTCCTAAGAGAGAGAGAGAGAGAGAGAGAGAGAGAGAACATTCCTGACCTCGAAAATACCTCCAACCATATCACCTTCCCTTTCAAAGTTCACTTTTTCCCCCTTGGAAGTGGTACTTGTGTCAACAGAAGGGGCGGCAGAGCACACAAGAACCTCCTCCAGGCTCAATGCCTTCTGCTCCAGTGAGACAGAAAAAGACAAAAAAGAAAGAAAAAAAAGGAACTTAGAAACAGGTATTCTTACGATGGTTGGCCTTAGGTACTCATTGGAAGTTTGGGATTCCTGGGTTGTGAAAAGTAATTTCCAGTGGTATGATACATTGAGACAGGTGAGAAAGAGAGCTATGCCAAATATATATATATATATATATATATATATATATATATATATCTATATATATATATATATAATATATATATATATATACACACACATATATATA
>NC_061092.1:17596217-17616217 GCF_015104395.2 Macrobrachium nipponense
AATACTGATATACAAGAATGCAATCTTCACTTGCATAATTGATATATATCATCTCAAGGGACCATATGTTCACATTTTTTTTACTGAGTCTCGTATTATTAGTATATGGGTTTCGTAAATATAGTCATCTATCAATTATCTGTTCTCTTCTGCACATAGCCTCTCTCTCTCTCTCTCTCTCTCTCTCTCTCTCTCTCTCTCTCTCTCTCTCTCTCTCTCTCTCTCCTGACAAGATCACCGAAGGGCCTTTTTCAAGGAGTGTGTAAATTTCTGCACATGTGGTCTTGATATATCACATTCCAAGTTGGTTGTTAAAAAGGTCAGAACAGGCGAACTGCCGCCTAAGAGATCTTGTTTGGAAGATGAAGACGTGAGCAAAGATCAAGGTTAAACTACAGAAGTATTGAGAGAGAGAGAGAGAGAGAGAGAGAGAGAGAGAGAGAGAGAGAGAGAGAGAGAGAGAGACTCAGTTCGCTAAAGTATTAATATTCAAATGGTTTTGTGAAGAATAAAACTTAGCTTAGGGTTCACAAACACGTTCACCTAGATAATCAAAATAAATAAATAAATATATGTATGTAGGTATGTGTGTGTATACATGTATTCATGTACGTGTGTGCTTGTACATTGGGGGTGATTGTATGTATGTACGTGCAAGCGTCTGATAAAAGTGAACAGTGGATACGAACACCTGCAAACTATAAAACAAGAAAAATATTAACCAAAACTCTTTTCTGGAATAAACTGCGCGATTCATGTTAAGCTTTGAAGAGGCGCCATTGTTATACATCCTGCTGCAAATTGGGTTTTGAAACCAAGAACCAGAACTTTACTTCATGCTTGCAGGTAAGCGAGCAAGAGGCAAAAAGTGGCCTGCAAGCACACGCTGTCGTCTTCAGAACATATATATATATTTTTTTTAGCAAAGCGAATTGTATTTCGTTTAGATTGGTGGCCAGGGTCATCTTCACGATAACACTCGGAATACAATTTTCTTATATACCTTTTCTGTATCAATACTTATTTGTGATAATTGCTTGACCACTATCTGACCGTATTTACAAGAATCTATTAGTCTGATTCACAGTTTATAGTATTACTTGACTAATATGTTATTTTAATTGTAAAAATTTATAACTAGTGTGGTCTTGGTGTATAATGAATAAAATATAGTAACATATTACTTTTTGAAGATACGACTACTATGCAATTTACACGATATATTTTGGTATCGATGAGAAGTGAATTGCAAATTTCACTAACCCACGAGACGCTGAACATGTAACCTTAGACCCATATACCTGAAGAGCCAAAGTCGCAACTTCGTTAAGAAGAAGAAGAAGAAGAAGAAGAAGAAGAAGAAGAAGAAGAAGAAAGAAAAAAAAAACACTGCGAGCTAAGAAGAAAAACCACTGCAAGTGAAACAAGCACGTCTTCACATGACCATGTAATAGTATTTGAAAGTACAGTGCAGGGAAATACGAGAAGGTGCGCGGGTGTACCCATTAACGAGGACCGAAGAACCCACTGCAAAAATATGGTCATATAAGTCATACAGAGGAAGCAATAAATGCAAGAACAATAGTGATATAAATAGCCAAGAAGAACTCGGGTGGTGCGGAATGGCTTAATGGCTGCGTACGACTGTTGTTTCACGTAGGTACATTGAAAAGTAATGAGATCGCTTCATTAGCGGATCCTACGTGGGAGGGTCAGAAGGGGGAAGGGGAAAAGGGCTTCGAGAGACTGTTACCAAAACATAAATATGTACGGAAAGGTGGGTCTCTCTCCACTACATCCCCTTTTCCTTGCTGGAAGAGAGGGGGATGAGGAAGGGGGAGAGGAACCTCTACAATACGCAACCCGGACGTAAGTATGTACGGTAAAGAGAGAGAAAGAGCGAAAAGAAAGAAAGAAAGAAAGAAAGAAAGAAAGATAAAAGGGCGAGTAACCGAAGGAGCAGGATTGTGTGACATGAGATAAGGAGAACAAACGTCACTCTCTAAATGATTTCCCGTCCTGATACAAATGGCTTACTTAAGAAAGTGTGCGATACAAATGGCCGTCTCAAGAAATGGTGAAGCAAATGCACTCACCCGTAGGGGCGCAGGTGCAGTTAGCCTTATCTCCGCGGCCGTTTTTGGTTTGTGTTTTTGTAAAACGATTATGTTCGTACTACCAAGATCTTTTTGTCAGTGCCAAGTTTTTTTTTTTTTTTTTTTTTTTTTTTTACCCACCTCTGATTATGTGACAAAACATTAACGGACCTTTCCACACGATGAGTTTTGAACATTTCATTTTCAATCCAAGAATGACGCACGAATCTCTTGCCTGTCATAATTTACTAAATTTTATTGTTAGACTATTACAACAAATTCAAACGCAATTTTGAGTTATTTGAAGTTTTTATCTGTTTTAAAAATAACGACTAATTTCTCTTGCATTTCTGGGCAAATGCATTATCCAAGGCTGCTTAGAGAAATTTCCCGAAACCCGAAAGAGACTTCGATGCTTCGGAAGAAACGATCTCGGAACGACGGATATAATCGTTGATACAGAGATACGACACGTACACAGAGACACAAAGGCCCTGCTAACGAGGACGCATGGACGGGCTAAACAAAGGTTCTACACCATCTAAGTTGACAGTGTCGTTCTGTTCTATGGCTGTCGCGGACTTCTGTTTCTTTGTTTCACAAAGGCGGGACCTTCCGGAGCAATTGGACGTATCAACGCATCAAGTAGGAGCCAAAGACAGCATATGATAGTGATCACAAAATGACTGGCATCGAAAAAGACATTCTGTTAGGAATATCTTGAACGTAAATAAATTATCATACCATGTCTAGGTTATATAGGCTGCTTATAGTTACCAACATAAATTTCAATAGTGTAGCAAAAATAACAGTCGGAACCAGTTGAAATAAATCACGTCTAAGAATGATCCTTAGTGACTTAGATATCATAAAGCATTTTCTTTAAAGCCGTCTACGAGAAAAGCATCTGATTAAAGCTCTCCCCAACCCCGTGCAATATACCCACACCTCTCACAGACAGAGTGACAGATACACAGTACATACACTAGATATAGATATGGTCAATTAAATTTGTATATCTTACTGTGGGAATAACAGCAAACACGCCTGCTGCGTTTAATCGAATCTGTAGTGAGTTTTGGTGCCTCAAAAATTCCGTGCATTGTGCAACCAATACGAAACTTCTTATCATGTCACGTAAGAAGATGTTAGACTCCTATATGATTCAGCACACCTGGCACTGCCCACATCCATCGCCATGATAAAGCAATGAATATATATTGAAGTATAAAGAGATAAGCAGAGACTTCAGCAACCCATCGCAAATAATGCAGCTGCTGATGTGGATCCACAGCAGAATTCGGAAAATCAGATGCCTTGACTTTATCTCGCACCTCACATCGCCCTAAAACCCTATTTTACTCAAGTTAATGATATGCATCCGTCAGATACATGCCATAGAACCTCTCATTGTGACGACCAGCGGTAGTTACTCCGATGCTATCGATCTGATGAAGGTAAAGCCTTAGGATTAGCGCCCCTAGATGGTCTCGTTTGCGACTCATATTATATCGCCTAAGCTTAATTTTATCTTCTGAGCTTCCTTGATGACTCGTGTTGACGCAGGTTGTAAGGGTATTTAACACTTTCCGGAATGTTAGTGGCGACATTAGACTACTTTTTTACGTTAATAACATCACCAACCATCGACACGAGGTTGCAATCCTAACATTCTACTGGTGTTAATGGTCTTTGCTGGTCCTTAGAGCCGGGGCGGCCACGAAAGAAAAGGTTATCAGTTCTGTTATCTGGGTATCCAAAGCGGGAATCAATCGCGAGAGGCACTCAGCAGAGAGGCAGCGAAAAATGATGAAGAAAAGTTTCATATGATTGGTGCAATGCTTAAAGAAACGGTTGCCCTTCCCTTCATCATCATGCGAGAGTCTGCCATCCCGCCAAGCTCCCATGTAAGGAGTTTTTAAATACCTTACGGAGACCATCCGATGAGTTTTTATCTCGAGGTCGGCATGCATCCTCGAATATCTTTACCTAAAAACAATCTTTAAACAGATAAGGGCCTGCGTAGTTCCAGCTATATCTGTTTGTGATCTTGGATCTGCAGATAACCAAAAGACACGGTGGCATTAAGTAAGTATGCGACTACCATGGAATGCTTATTATCTCCACTTGTTCTTAAGAAAATTCTTCATGTTACATCCAGAGTAATGTGTTAAATTTCATTCACCCTTACTCACGAATATTACATGCCACAGTTATGTTCTTCAAGTGGCACTTTTAGAGAAATGCGTACGATCGTCTGCGGCAGTTAAAAGACCATGGGATTAAGGTCATATTGTCTTTGTCATGCAGAGAAAACTAACACGCTACTATTTACAATGTAGCAAATGCTGTACAAAGCTTACTATTATTAATCGTGTACATATATGTGTGCATATTATATATATATGTGCGTGTGCTTTTGTACAATATACACATAGCATAAGTAATGGTATAAGGCACGACAGCCTGAAGACTAAATCTAAGACGCACTAAAAATCCTCAGAAAACCTGATGCAGAAAACAGTGGAAGGCGGAGGAAGGAGGAGGGAGGATGAGGATATAATAAGCAAGCAGAGGTTGTTAAGGAGCGTTACCTTTTACCTTTGTCCTTTAGTTCGAGGTTCCTTGCAGGACCAGTACTGGGATACACTGAGTACGAATTGATAGTAGATGATGATGGCGATGAAGAGAGAGAGAGAGAGAGAGAGAGAGAGAGAGAGAGAGAGAGAGAGAGAGAGAGAGAGAGAATTATTTTATATTTCTCCCAGGAACCGAACAAAGACGCGTTATAGTAAATAGAACAAGAGAATATCTCATGCCATGGTACCAGGTTGGACGAGGGGGTGGCGGGGGGAGGGTGGTCGGTCTAAGACCAGCAGACCATAAAGTCGTTATTCAAGGGATGAAGAAGGAAACGATGATGAAAGCTGATGGAGAGAGAGAGAGAGAGAGAGAGAGAGAGAGAGAGAGAGAGAGAGAGAGAGAGGTATATCGAAAAATGAAAGTTCTTTTACGTCTGTAGCCCCATTATGGCCGGAGAGATTTTACTGATGATTTCGGCTATTTGTGGATGTTGCTTTCCAACCCGTCAATTTTAGTGGGTCTTGGCTATTACTAATAGTATTTCCAAGACGAAACCAGCAATAAATTCCTCCCTCATGCGAAGTGCTAGAGAATTTTTTTGTTTCACCAAATTCCCGTCAATAAAATCCTTGCAAAACCATTTCCACTTCAGTGAGAGTCCCTGGGATGACGGAGACGCGGTACTGGGTCATAAAGGACGGCTGAAGGACTGCTGCTGAGGATGAGAACGGGGTTGGATAAGATCCTCAGTTGCTCAAAGTATTATCCCCATGAGCCTTTCTTGACGCCGTGACCTTTTTCTCGATATCCTTGAACTCTCTGTCATTTCTCACTGTTTGCCTGAACTGCAGGTGGGCATATGCCTAGCAATATAGATTCCAAAGGTAAGTAAAGGTTTGCACACTACGGTAGAAAAAAAAAAAAAAAAAAAAAAAAAAAAAAACAGACAACTTACTTCAACATCTCAGTAGGAGCATACATTGATGAAATTGTCAAAAATTCATTCTTAAGACCACTGAAAAAAGAGAATCTTAATTCACGAAAGTGTTTTGAATATCTAAGGATAGTTTTCAAAAGGTCAGTCCTTTAAACCTCCCATTCAACTCAAAAGTAGTAGTACAAAAAGTAGTAAAGGGCATCTGACAGTAACTTTAAAGAAAAATATGTATAAGAAATTACTCTTGCCCAGTTCCAAAATCCAAAATATATACACTTTACAACTGACTCTTTGTAATCTCTCCTATTTGGTATTAAGCAATAGTCATTTGCATCAGCTTTCAGCTCCATTTCTTGCTTTTTTATTTACCATACACAAGGATTTGAGACGAAGCAAAGCTCATTTGGTACTTTAGGAGAAACAATATATGCTCATGGACTTGTTTGGAAGTCCAAGAAAAGACAAGGGTCATCAGGCTGCAAATAAAGGGAAGAAAGAAAGTCCGAAGTGCCTGGGTAAATGTCGTTGACTTGTCCTCTTTATTTTCAAGGACAACTTCATCTAAAGGGAATTTTTAAAATAGGATCAGCAATCTATACTCAAATATGTTAAATGATTACAATCTTTTGCTACCCAGCCGCCAAATGTTCGCCTTTTATCATCTTGCTCTCACGACGTGTCGTCTTTGCCTATTCCGATAGACTATTGTTTACATATTCTTTATATGCACATAAAGTATATGTACACACATATATATGTGTATATATATATATATATATATATATATAGATATATATATATATATATATATATATAATTATATATATTTATTCTTACCTTTAGAGCAGCAAGGTGTTACGGGGATATCCCTGAAGTCTTGCCCTCTCCTGCCAGACCACTCCTCAGCCCAGCCTATGAACCAGCCCCACCTTTATTCAAATCCTTCCTACAGCCCCACCTGTCCTTTTCCTGGCGTCCAGACCCCACCCTGTACCCACTCTCTTCGAAGCACGCCACTTCTTGCTTACCCTTTTCAACCCCACCCTGGGAGCATGCTCTGGATCAAGGTCTTTCGCAGCCAGCAAAAACTTACGGGCGTCTGTTCCATACCCTAAAGGTACCTCGCGTATCAGTTCCTTCTTCGTCCAGCTGCTAGATTCCATAGCCATTTCAACTGCCTGGAATGACATACTGTTCCAGCTTATTGTTACTCATCATGTGCTCGCCATGGCAAATGTCGAGAACTTAAAATTCAGAAAAAGAGGACCAGGACGCTGCCGCCGTTTCTGATGTTGCATCCGCTACAACGACGGGTTGGTCAAGTTTGGATTCTGGGCGGCCTTGAAGACAATGGTCTGGACTCAGAAAGGGTAATGAGGAGGAAGAGATGGAGGGAAAGGGGGAGGGAGGACGGGAAGAGGTGTTCAGGAGAGGGTTGGGAGATGAAACTTCTGGTCTCGTTTTCACTTGGAGATGATGAATGATCGCCTTTTCTGAGAATTGCTGTCGCTATGCTATTATCACAGAGGTAAAACTTTAGGGTTCAATTTGTAATGTCAAATGTAATTCAAGTCTGCCTTTGGGATATTTTTCTTTGCGAATTGCAAATCTTTTACTTTTCTACGACAGACCATTTTCAATTTAAAGTATATTCTTCCAGACGCACGCTGATATGCCAGATCTTCGCTCCTCAGCCTGGCATTTTGCGTTTTCAGAGCGACGGCTGGTGAGTTCGGACAAGTTTTTCTGCCCCTGTGACCAACGAGCATGTCTTGAGTCACATCAATCGAGCGTCCTCCGGCAGGCAATCCTATACAAGGGATCCTAGGGTTGGCGGTTGAAGGAATTACGCAAAACCACGGGGGCAACTCCCAATATTTTCATGTGAAATGCGCCATATCAAATCTGGGATGTTAAAAATGAACTTAGGGAGTCGATAAAAAAAAAAAAAATTGTTCAGGTCATGTAGCATCAGGCAGCTTGCAAACATATTTGCCTCTGTACCCTTCTCTCCTTAAGAATTATATACTACTCTCGCAAGACCCCATCCTGCTGCCGCCAGCGATCTTCTAAGCTATTTGCAGCCACTCGTCTATCTAATTCTCAAAAATAAAATAAAGCGAAATATGACGATATACTAGATTTGATCGATGGTGCAAAGTTAATGAAGATCAAAATCATTATTCTATCACATGCGAACTCACACATCGGGTAAGTATTAAAACAATAAGGACAAATTATCTAGGAGTAATAATGATTATCCGTTGGATATGAAACAACTATCCACACAAATGGATAAAACTGATATATCTACTCCCAGAAAAATTATAGCACGAATCGTTTCCATAAACCATGTTCCAGAAGTTAGCAAACTTCTATGTCACACGTGAATCATAGCATAAGATGACCTTAATATTCATTTTATAAGTCTGAGAGAGAGAGAGAGAGAGAGAGAAGAGAGAGAGAGAGAGAGAGAGAGAGAGAGACTTGATCAGTGACGCCACTGTTTTCAGCAGACTGTATATAATCATTTAATTCCAAATTATTTACAACAACTTTTCCGTATTCTCATTTCGTTCTGGGGCCAATAAACAAGAGACTCACTACTGATCTCTCTCTCTCTCTCTCTCTCTCTCTCTCTCTCTTTCAAACAGCCAAAAAATCTCAAAAAGTTTTAAACCAAACAAAAAAAAAATCCTTCAACCAAACCTTCTCTAAGCCAAATCTTATTTGGTATCGTAAGATTTAATCCCTCCTTTCATCCATTCATCATCAGCCTACGCAGAATTAATTATATTCATCTATTCTAACCTTCCTTCTCAATTGATCTCTTTCTTGGACTTCGCACTCGTTTCGTTGAAGGAGAAAGACAAGAAAGAAAAGATTACTTGCCATTAATTCAGTTCTACCAAATGCTGATAGCATCCCCGATAACTGTGATTCACAGGTGAAGGTTGCGGTTGGGAGGCTGGCTAAGACGAACGTAATGATGATGATGATGATGATGCAAATAAAACAGGAAAAGATTGAGGGAAATTTTAAGAATGATGGAAATAAAGATAGCCACATAGATATAAAGGCTCTGTTCTCCCAAAATGAATCTGACAACGATTATCCGGCCGGAGAAAAGGCTGGAACTATGAGATAAATGACGATCATTCCCAATTAACGATTTCTAAAGATCCCCCTTCTCGCGCTGCGCTGCATCGCCACGCAATCAATCAGTCGTTCCTCGCGCCGGTTAATGAGGAATCTGATACATAGCATTAGCCTTCAGGCTACGCACTGTACCAAAATCGAACGCATTTCCATAACCTGTATTTTTCTCTCATTTTCTTTCTCTCTTTTTTTCCCTGATCGATCGTTCAGTGTTTTTACTCTGTCAGCTTTATTGTGGCTGAATGATTGTCTGCTAGTGCGAAATTCATTCTTCATGGTTTCACCTTCCAATAAGCAGGGGTCTGGATGCTGTCTCCATCGTCTGGGGCAGTCGATGACCTCAGCTGCTGCGAAGCTAGGTTAATGTAAGCCAATCAATTTGAATTATCTCCAGCGGCTGAAATACTCGACTATATTTTTTAATAGTAATATCTAGATTCAACTTTTACAGCATTTTCAGGAATAGCAGGAACTGCATGAATATCACAAATAAATCCGTACTTATATAAGAAAGCAAAGAGGTACAGGAATTATAACACATATTCTTCAACTGAGGTTCCTAACCCCATGCCCGCTCTAACGTGGCTGCCATCCACCACATTTAACTAACCACCAAGTAAATAATTCCTTGGTCAGGTCAACAGTGCAAAAAATTATAACCTTTTCCCAGGGTGGCGACCATAGAAGACACTACTCTCATACAGTGACTTTTGAAGGATGACTTACTAGCCCCTTTACTCTTGTATTCTTCACTCTGGACGAGAAACGCCCCTGTACAGCAAGACCGTTAAAAAAGTTCCACAACTTTCTCTCAGCATCCTTCTAGAACATTCTTCCTATACAAAGTCTGAAAGCATACTAATCATAGGCTAGAAATTCTGAGCTTTGTAATTCTCTCTCTGCGTCTGTTTTTCCTTTGGCCTGCAACCACCCCTCTTCAAAAAGGATGACCAGTCATTTCCTTTTAAGGGGAGGCCTCACTCTTTTATCCTTTCACTTTCTTCTTCAGGAACAGTTTAGAGGAAGGCATCATTTCTCTTCCCATCTCGGGCACCATGAACTAACGTCGTATTTGCAGTGTCCTGGGTTCAGCTTCCGGACTGCCAACCACTATTCAACCAAGGTTACCCTTTGGCGCTATTCCTTTCATAGAAGACAAGGCATGTGTGTGTGTGTGTGTCTGTGTGTGTGTGTGTGTGTGTATATGTATTATCTATATCTACATGTATATATATCTATATATATCTATGTTATATATATATATATATATATATATATATATATATATGTGTGTGTGTGTGAGTGTGAGTGTACACAAATACATACATACATACATACATACATACATACAAGCAAAGATATACACGAAAGAATCTAACAGACTGTCACACGACGTAGCAGGAATTTTAAACGAGGAAAAACAGAGCGAAATCATACTATAGGATGCAATACTTACTACGAACGCATAAAACATCCTATACACACAAGGCTTCATTAGCCTTTCAACAGCAAATAAAAGAAAATTATCTTTTCATATCTCTTTACGGTCAAAACAAACCCACCCGTCCACATATGGTCTCAATACATTTGGTCGGAGTCCATCAGAGAATACGGGGCGCTTAATCGTTTCGTCTTTCATCTAATTATGAATTTCCAGGTATTCCAAGGTAGACGAGTTTTTACCAGGGTTGGCGCAGGACAGCCAAGACTCGTTTGTTGTTGGTCGGTTCCCCAACCGTAAACATCCCGACCCGACAAACCTAGATTGGGTCTCTCACTTCTGGCAGGCATTCTCATTGCTTTATCATAACCATTCCTTGTAAATTCACCGAGAGCCTGACCACGGTGGGATAGGCGTTGGTGAACAAGGAAAGGCTAATTTTTTAGATGTCGTGCCTCCGATATGCCTTATATACACATTACTATCAGATGTATGTCCAGTACTATTAAGAATATACCCAGGTTTAATGTATACTTTAAGACTGCTATCGCAAAGGTAGGAGAAACTGGTTTCGCAACTAAATATTAAAATACCCAGGTACGTTCCTTCGACTCGGCTCTTTAAGATGAAAGGAAGAGGCTGACTTTCTAAATATAGTATTTATATATACTCTTTTACATACTTGAATTCTTTTACAAGAACAACTAAAAATGGTTGCAATCTATACTAACTCACGCACACGCGCGCGCGCACACACAAACACAAACACACACACACACACACACACACACACACACACACACACATATATATATATATATATATATATATATATATACATAGTCATCGATTCCGTAGACACCACGTTCTTCCACAATGCCAAATCAAATTTATTATTGCTAGCTTCATTATTTAGAGTACATTATTTAAATCACCTTGAACAGAACGTTGACGAAAACCTTAACCTTAGCAGAGAGTTTAGTATTACTGTGGCTACGTGTAAAGAAATAAAAGCAAACAAACAAAAGCGACCAACCAAACGGACAGGGAATTATCATTCCATGTCGCTGAGTATGCGATACGGTGATTTCGTAGTTAGACCTAAAAAGGAATAATTCGACGTTTACGGCCGAGAATAGCAACCCTGCGGAAGACTAGCGACGAGACAGGGGTGATGAATGGGCACAGGGGCATTCTTTTCATGGTATTAGGAAAAAGAAAAAAAAGGAGGGCCTAATCTATATGCTTGACGAATGTCGGAGATAACACAAAAATATTCATAAAGGGTGAATCGAAAAAGGTAAGAGTCCTTCCTTCTATATGGCAGTTATGACACGCGCTCGGATGGAGCATTTGTTACTCGGTCGAATCCTTAAATTTGAGTTTCAAAGAATGGAGAGAGAGAGAGAGAGAGAGAGAGAGAGAGAGAGAGAGAGAGAGAGAGAGAGAGAGAGAGAGAATCTAAATTGATTTAGATATATCTACGAAGGGAATAAACCTTGAATATTACGTAATCTTTTGAGGGGATCTAGTTTTTAGATGAGGACATTTTTCTTTGATATACGTGAGACCAGGACGGCATTTGGGCTTAATGAGGCCAACCCAAGAAATTTCACGGGTGGGTGGTTCATGTCATCATGAAGTAATGGGGTATTCGAATGGGTCGTAGAATCAGGAAATCATCGTCATAAGAACGGCAGGTTATCAAGCGAGTTCATCAAAAGCTTCTCAATCATATCAAAATAAATCTTCCACAAATGCTGCTATAACTTCAGGGATAAATATGTGACTTGCGCATCAATACAACGCCAAAAAAAAAAAGAGCTGACAGAAACAAAGCAAGAAAAAAGGAACGAAAGAAGAGAATTTCGAAGATAGGAAACAGAAGTTAGTCAAGTTACTGAATCAAGAATCCAAGGGTTAGTAATGACCTCAAACACGCAGGAACACACACACAAGGATATGAACAAACACTCAGCAACAACTTCATAATAAGTTGCAGGGGATTTGCAAATTTCTTCAATCACAGTATCACAATGATCAGCAACACCATTATGCAAGTAGATGTTCGACAATTTTTTTTTCTGCTACGGGAAGAGAGAGAGAGAGAGAGAGAGAGAGAGAGAGAGAGAGAGAGAGAGTTTATAACCAAGCTCCCAAAGATCCGAGAAATCGCCCTCAGCATGGCTCGGGCTTGTAATGCGAACATCTCATTCTTCGGGGCATGATGTATCGCCAGCATTACCATAAGCATTCTAATGATGATGAATATTAACATGGCCAGGCAGAGATGGGCCAGTTTTATGCATGGCTCCCAAACAGGGGGCCGGGGGGGATAGAGGAAGGTGGTTTATGCTAGAGAAGCTGCACCGACTAATCTGCAGAGGCGGCTGTGATATTTACGACACGGTGGCTGTTAGGTGCTTTTATTTGCGAGTTACGACTGTCCTGATCCTCTTTCCAATTAACCCTCCTCGTGTCTCCAGGTAAGAGACTCCGCTTGGTTCCAGAGTAAATGCAATTAAAGCTGCCATAAACAAAACGCGAAAGGCAAAGGATTATCTGTGCATCGAGGAGTTCTTTAAGGATACGAGCGGCCATTTATCCTCTTCCATTTGCTACGCAAACGCTACTTTATGTTAATGCGACTGACTAATGATAATTTATGTTGAAACCCATTAAACCATATTTCAAAGCCAAGGCAGTCTTACTTTCTCCCGAAGTGTATGCGGAGATAATAGACATTTGTGCTGGATGTCCCACGTGACATCTTACAAATGACACGCAACAGAATATGAAGTACAAGCTCGGGAGATTTTAACTTACATCGACCTCTTACGGTCTTTCGACCACGCTCAAGCAGCAGGGGGCTCTCCAACGAGTAATGACCTTTTTTTCTCTCTCTCACTCTCTCTCTCTCCCCAAAGCTTCTCTGTCAGCTGAGAATTATATCCCTTAAGAGAGTTTCGTGGATTTCAGCAAGGGTTCGTGTGACTTCTGATCTGCGGCAATACAAAAATGGCGTTTCTTACTTTCTCTTTCGCTGCTGATGGGATTTTGCCCAAACAAAGCTCTGTAACAGTTCTGTACCATTACGACTTCGACCAAATCACCTGGAAAGATGTGATGGACGAGAGTGAACCAGAGACTTCTATACATATACTAAATACGATAAAGCGGCGAGGGGGGACGGCGGGTAAGGGGATAATCATGATTCCAGGAAGGTGAGTAGGTGCTATGTGGAGGGGTGGGGGGGGGGGCGGTAGAAGGGAGGAGGGAGTTCGACACGTCATTCAAATGCCCCAACCATACTGCATGTCCTTTTGTTAGGGCACAGCTTACCTGATCAGAAATATGACTTTGATGGTATCTAGCGGCGCTGGGCACTCAGCATGCCTTCCTTTTCTTCTTCTTTTTCTTTTCTCTGTTGAGGACCCTAAAACGGCCGATGGACGGGATGATAGTTGCAAATGCATTGAGACGGGTTGCGGATTGATGCCTTTGGGGAATCTTCCTGCCGCGATTAACGCAAGAAAAAGTTGTTCTACAATACCTCGTATGACCTTCTACTACAAAGAAAGTTTCGAGTTATTTTTAAAGCATATCTATTAAGTCATCTTGACCGAGCCTGGGTTTTCAAAGGGAACGTTATCGAATGCGGAGATCTATGGAGCATCATTCAACCCGGCGGGACAACTATGATCGCCTTCCCATAACCTTTCGCGGAGAGTAAAAGTAACAGACAGCAACATTTCCCCCATTCATCCCGAAATGTTTTTCAAAGCAAATAAGGCAATGGGAGGAGGAAGGACTAGACCTTTAAAAGGGTCAGTAAACAAGCATCGGATCACTTAATATCAGTGGGCAATTCGAAAATGCTCGTGTGGTCAGGACCGCATAAATTATGCATGCAGGTTGGTCCATCAAATGTTGTTTGAATTGTGTTTTCAAACGTTTGCACCGTCGAAAGACATCTTTTATATCTCCCTCGTCGGCAGGTTTTTCGTTTTTAGAGCACACAATGCCGATAAGGAGAGAGGGGCTCACTCCATATTTTTTACTGTTTATCGCACATCAAGTAAACAACAGTACGTTCAGTCTACAGCCTTTTTAAGGGGCCATTAGGTGATCTCTAACAAACTCACGGACCCACAGACATTGCGTGATGGGATAAGAGCCAAAAGAAGACCAGAGGAAAGAAAGGAAATGCAACGGAGAGCCCCAACAGTAATATAATCCTTAACATCTCTTACTTTTAACGGAATCGATACAAAGACATCTAAAAGCCACAAGTGCGCAAGGGATGTGACGGTTACTGTTGACTACGAAGGTCTCGGACGACGCTTCCATGTCCTTGCGGTGCTTTGTTCAAGGCACGACCAAGTCGTAGCGTAGCCATCAAGGCGATCTTTAGAGGACAGCTCTCCCCCTTATAAAGGACGCTCATGACGACAGCCCCGCCCTGTATCCTCCAGGAGGCTTCTTCGCCTTAGAACACCTCCAGTCCTTCGCCTTCATCAGAATGCCATCAAGAGGATAATCTTGGGAGGCAAACATTCGAGAGCCTCGTGTCTGCTTGCTTTAGGTGCCCTCCCTCCTCTCTGGAAGTCATTCTTTTGCTTTGAAATGTTTGGACAAAATGCTATTATGGTCGTGTAACCCAATCTCCCAACACCTACTCGTGGTTTTATGACAATTCTTTTTTTTCTCTCTAGTGTATTTAGCTTTCTTCTTTAGGTTGGAGGTGATCCTCTGAAAACACAAAGTGGTAAAGATAACACCTGCACTACAGGTGTGTACTTTAGTAGGTCAGGACAAATACGAATTATAATTCCCTTGGTGAAGTTGGTTACACTACTGTTCATTATTACTTAATAATAATACTTATTTCCCAGTGGAACAAACCTAAAGCTCTGAGCCCTTGGTGTACTTTAAAACAGAAGTTTCTTTTCCAATGCGACTATAATTAGTTTGGTATACATAAATCAAATACAACCGAATTTTTTTTTGTCTTTCTTTTTAATTACTATTATGATAACCATCGATCAAACCGAGTTGGGGAAATATTTCCGAGTCTAATGCGTAAGGACCTTTTTGGTGGGAGGGACGGGAGTGAAATACCGTTTTCGACGGAGTCTCAAGAGTTTGTTTTTCAAAAAACGGTTCTCACCTGTTTTTCATATCTTAAGGATGGTTCTTAGCAATATGTCTATCTTTCGAAGACAGAGTTTTGGTGTAATTTTTTCCGAAGACAGCTGGTCCTTTAGTGCTATTTATTTTTTTAGACATTTCCTTCAGATTGTCCTCAGCCGTCAGTCTATTCTTGGAAGACTGAAAGTTATAATGTATCCTCATATAACATTAAGTTATCTACTAACATTTGCAAAAAGAAAAAAAAATAATAGAGTAATCATAAATGTTTGATGGTAAGCTTCCTGCATCAAAGAAGTTTGACCAGATCATTAAAAAATATAAAACTAGATTATGATCTTTTAAAACTGACCATTCGATGACCTTCCAATAGTCAGAAAAGGGTTTATAAAGTAATAAAATCCAAAGAAATATTATAAACAGCCTTAACGACGAAAAGAAAGATACTGACCTCCACAATCAAGCGGCTCTAAATGAAAACTGGGAAGTACACTCTAAACTTGGCCCTTTTAAAAAAAGCCTAAAACTTTTCCGTCACGTTATCATCGTCATCTGCAAGGCCATTTTGCCCATTTTGCCCGACTCAATCGCCTATGCTGAAAGCGGCAGGTTTTTATGGCTCTTCAACATAATAAAACCTCGAAAATGCATTCAAACACCCCAAAGGAGTTCCTTGCCCACCTTGCAATGCTAAACTCATAAAGTGAAAGGGTATACTTTGTGCATTCTTTATGTTTTTCCCCTCTTAAAGAATTCCATAAAGGCTGCTCGTACGAAAAAGAACCCAAACTGGCACAAGGCCAACTTAACCTACTTCTCTAACAACAACTCCAGGCTAATCATAATTATTATCTTCTTATGTTATACCTTCGCCTACATAGTATGGATTTTGAAGCATGAAAATGGCATTTCATTCATTACGTGAAAGCAATTAACAATACATGAGTAAAGTGTTCCCATGATTAAAAACTATACCTGAAAATAATTACACGGGTAAATATGAAATTCCACAGTTCATTCAATGTCCCACTAAGGAATATTGATCAGGTCTTCATCCAGCAGCCGTTTCCTCGGCTAGAGAAACAGTGGATCACCAGGAATTAATTTTTCTCAGTGATATATATATATATATATATATATATATATATATATATATATATATATATATATATATATATATATATATATATATATATACACACACACCATATGCGTTATTTTCTTCGTAATTGGGGGCTCTAGAAGGGTCGTAGATACACAGACCCTGCAAACCTGAACAGACCACTGCATCTGAGTGTGTGTGCACATAAAAAAAAAAAAATTACTCCTATCTTTAATAATTTTCAATAGCATTTAATACAATTTCAAAATTGCTAAAAATAAATTTAATGAAAGTTAGGAGTAATAAGGAGCTGTTATAAATGTCAATGAAGCGACGAGTCCATACCCGAAGAGAAAACGCCGCTCGAGTTAGCTACTAATTGCAAAATGGACGCCTCTCCGAAAACCGTGAAACAAATGGGCTCCCCGAGAAATAAATTGGTAGCCCGTAAAGTAAATTGAAAACGGCAACGAGCTCCCGATAAATCCCATTATGAATGAGGTCCTAACACGCTGAAGGAAGCACGGCCGACGCAGACGGATATCAGGCAACATGCGAAGGATCCTTTTAAAAGGATGGGCTCCTGGCCTTATAGGCTTGGCAGGAATCTAAGGATTGACTTAAGTCATTTTTCTTCGTTTGAGAAGGTTTTATTCTTTTATGACTTAAATTGTTTTTCATGAAGTATTCACTAAATACTTTTTATTTTGAGTTATAATATGAAAATACCCAATGTTTTTAAGCATGATTTTCGTTAAAAACAACTTATTGATGTAATTAACTTTGCTACAAAAAACAAAAACTGACAGGCGAGATTTAAATCTTATGAAGATTTATTATGATTTATCTCTTGAAGAAGCCAGAGAATATTAAAAAAAATTACCACAATTTAAGTAATGACACTGCACAAGAAACCGACCAATAGCTGTTTATTCATCAAAAGACAAAACAAAAATGAAATTTGGTGTAATACATAGTGAAGTGAACAATTCATCGCAATAAAGGGCCTCTCTCTCTCTCTCTCTCTCTCTCTCTCTCTCTCTCTCTCTCTCTCTCTCTCTCTCTCTCTAACTTTTTTCAACTCCAACCAAAAAAGATAGATTGATCCCAATCACTCCCAACACCCACAAGAGAAATTCGATCTCTCTCTCTCTCTCTCTCTCTCTCTCTCTCTCTCTCTCTCATCGGAGAAATTGGATCTTTTGTCTATCACGCTATCTCCCTCTCACTCTCGCTCTCTCTCAATTTCCACCGAGGAATTTGCCAGTTACGGCCGTCAATCCAACGGCTGAAAAGATCCTTATGGTTGATAATTAAGTTGTTGCAGAACTTTCCCGCATCCTTGATGTAGCCACTACTGCATCTACACGGAAATTTCACGGTATTTTTTTAATTCCTCTTATTCAGTGGCGAGAGAGAGAGAGAGAGAGAGAGAGAGAGAGAGAGAGAGAGAGAGAGAGAGAGAGAGAGAGAGTTAATGATTAAAAAATCTATATGAAAAATGATGAAGCTTCTCGTGAACTTCGACTGAAGTTTCATTTTTGTATTGACGTCCTAATGAACTGCTTGATTTAATTGGCAATTAATTATATTTTTGAAGGGCGTGTCAAATTACATCTGATTTTTAGTCAGCGACCGCACTTAAATATCAAAATCGAGGGAGACGTATCCATGATACTCGATACACGAATCTCTTTACCTATAATCATATATTTCAACGTCACATTATTAAAGTTAGAAAGAATAGCAAGCAATATAAAAGGAACTGAAATGCAATAAAAAATCATATAAATGAGGTGAAAGAATGAATCAAGCATTTAAATTTATGCCAAAAGTCACTCCTTCCTTTTGGCAGAGAGACACGCAAAAGATACATAAATGGAAAGCATATCTAAAGAGTTCGAATGCATGATGGTGGTGGTTGTGGTGGTGGAGGTGGGGGGTGGGGTTGGAGTGGATGGGAGGGGGTTAGATGGTCTGGAATTTTCGGCAAAAGAAATGGAGGAGGATCTGCTGGCATGTTCTCTTTCCCTCGTCTGGAATATAAAGAAATAAAACCCACTTACCCAAAGCAATGCTCCCTCTCTCTCTCTCTCTCTCTCTCTCTCTCTCTCTCTCTCCATTTTGGGTTCAAAACCGACCCAAAAGAAAACTGGAGGAGAGTTCACAAGGTCACGATAAGAGATCCTTGATGATGGACTTTTGTGCTCCATTACCGATTCGGGACCAGAGGATATCCCTCCACCTCCAACAACAGTGCCCCTCCCCCTCCCCCCTCCCTTTCCCCCTTCCACAATCAGAGACTCGGGCGAAGGAGTCGGGGCTCTAGCCGTCCATTCCTAAAGGTAGATTTTCCTTCGGAGTCCTTCTGCCAATTTCCCTCAGGAGAGCCAGGTTAGTGTGATGTTACCGGGCCTTTCACTATCGCCATTATCTGCATCGTAAAGTTGGGGGCAGAGCCAGTGTCCATTGTCCGGGAGGGTTTGGGGAACATGCGCTGAGGTGGTCTTTTTACAGAGAGGAAGGCCAGGGTGGGGTTGGGTAAGGGTTGGGTATGGTCATGGAAGAACGGCGGCCTGGCCGAAAGGGATTCATTTTATAGGCCTAATTATTTTACAAAACGCTTGTTATCAAAGAAGATACTGTGAGTGAACGGCGTTATGGATAGAATAAAGGTTTTACTAGCTTAATATAGCACTGTATGAAATGAATACTTTTGGCTTCGTTACCAGGGTTTCTAACCGTAATTCGAAATGAAATATGCAAATCTTCAGAAAAAAAAACTTGAAAAATAAAAGAGATACGTGCCTGTTGCTTCATTTAACTTTAAATTTGAATCTATTCTGCAAAATAAAAAACAAGACCAATCTTCAGATACAAAACTTTAAAAATAAAAGAGATATGTAGCTGTTACTTCATTTAACTTATAATTTGAATCTATTCTGTAAAAAAAGAAGAAAAAAAAAAAACGCTTTCTCCGCCGTTATCATGCAAGTCGAAAAGCATATGGAATCACGAACTGACAGTCAAAGAACGCGCCTGCAAAATTCCCAAATATATATAAGGAAAAGTTAAAATCCCGATAAACCGAGAAAGGGTTCAACGTACGGCTGGGTACTGCACACGTGTCTTCGAAGACCACAAAGAATGATTGGCCAATTGAGTGTAATCTTTCTTTCCCTTTCATTTTTTCCAATCAAGCCATTTTTTTTCCTATTCAAGGAATCAGTCCATTCACAATTACGGGAATTCCGGTTGTGAACTACTTGCTAGCAACAGGTTAAACGCACTCCATGACGTGGGTGCAGTTCCCTCGCATGATGGCAGACACGATGGAAGGAAAATGACGCCTTAATCATGATTCACTCCTAAAAAATAAAAAAATACGTATGAACTCGACGTCAATAGAGGTCCTCCACATAATCGGAGGAAGGGGTGAGAGGGTGGGGAGTTAGAGAGAAATGTTGAAATAACGGCTTCTCCAGAGAGAGAAAAAAATTAAAACATTGCGATAAGCATAAACAACCCCGA
>NC_061092.1:17621217-17628717 GCF_015104395.2 Macrobrachium nipponense
TTATATGAGAGAGAGAGAGAGAGAGAGAGAGAGAGAGAGAGAGAGAGAGAGAGAGAGGGGGGGGGGGTGTTCTGCCCAAACGCGCCACTGCTGCTGAAGACGCCATTTCAATCTGGGTGGCTTTTTACGTCAAGTATAGCGAGGATCGGGGGGAAAAAAATCCTGCGTTTCCTTTTTGATAGAATAAGAAAAAAATCTAAATTTTTCATCTTTATGTGTCACGAGAGACCCAATCACCTTATTTTTTTTTTATCATCTTTGTAAACCAATCCTTCTTTTTTTTATATTGTCTTTGTTAACCATCCTTTTTTTTTCTATTTTGTAAGTCGTGCTGTCCGAAAGCATGACTTCTCGAATACTTTTAAAACAAAGTAAGATCGCAAAAATAGCATCGGGCAGAGCTTTGGGTCTCTTCACGAATCGTCTTTCACTCCTTCGGGATCTCGGTAATCAACGCTGGCGTTGAAACAATAGACGCGTCGTCTGCCTGGCTCCAATACCCCCCAATTAACCGAGACCTGCCAAAGAGCGAGAGTGCATAAAGCCTTCGATAGCGTCTAGGTCGATCGCCGTGACCAGACGGGTACAAGGCAAAAACGACTGAAAACCTAATTAACCCGATAAAGATATCCCCATTTGCACCCGCCATAAAAGGGTGCTTGAGGGATAAAAAGAGAGCACGGCCCCAAAACTGCTATTTTACGTAGACGCCGATAAGATCCGAATGTTTCGAATCACGTTCCGAAACAAAGGCCGGATCTTTCTCTCTCTCTCCCTCGAATGGAGTCGAAACCCATAACAATGCGGTTCCCGAATCGGGAACTAGGGGTGAGAGAAAGAGACAGAGAAAGAAAGAGAGTGATGATAAGGCGCTCCTAAGGGAAACAGAAGGGAGACTCTGTAATAGTACTTTTCTCTCTATCCCTGAGACGTGTGTAGTTTTATTTCTTAAAGTTTTTAGACAGTGATAAAGCAACACTCGAGACCTCGCTGCGGGACCGGACAGGGTCCGAATCGGAGCAGCGGTCAAAATCGTCACGGGTCACTGATTCAAACTCATTGATTCATCAGCTGATGGGTTCTCCGACCACATGAAACTGAAGGTCCATTTGAACTCGCGGACTCATCAGGGAACCCATAAATACTAAGGAGGTTGAGAGGCATCAGTAATTCAGCTGAGCAAGAAGGCCCCAGCGAACCGGAGACTCATCAGTAGTGAACTCATTTATTCATCGAGGCTCATTTCCTCATCGAACGAGCCGAGCCGAGACGTCCAGTCATGGCGGAGCCGAACCAGTTATTTAAGACTTGAGACTATATAACAAAAGCCGTTATCTGTTCGAGAGCCATTACCAATACGCCAGCGAGGGGAGAAATGAGGAGAGGAGCACAGGCTGTGCATTCTCAAGCAGATAAACGCATACAGTCGCCTTCAAGTCAGAGGAACGAAAAATAAGTTATGAAAGTTCACGGGGTCATTCGCTAGAAAGTCTTTCTCGAAGTCAACCTGCCATTAACTCCATCGTTAATGCCGAAACACTTTTATTGGGTCCTTTTGTGCTATTGCTTGTTATTACGGCTGTAATAACCTCCAGCGCACTCGTTATTTTTTTTAACTTTCATGCCACAGACGAGTTTCGGAACAGAAGAACGAAAACTATTTATTAGACTGCAAAACAAAAGTCGTCCGAGAAACAATCGTGAACTAATTACCGAGATGAATGAACAAAGAACTAATCACTTTTCTTCCACGGGGCAACGGCATCACAAAATAACGTGAAAAAACTACGAGTAATCGTTCTCTTATTATTTGATTGTAAAACTGAAAAGCTGCAAAAAATGTTTCACTTATTCTCCTGCCATGACTGATGAACAATAGTACTTGGAATGCCAAAGGTAGCGATTAGAACGTCATATATATATATATATATATATATATATATATATATATATATATATATATATATATATATATATATATATATCAGTAAGGTGAATCAAGTTGCAGTAAAACCATTGCTATAAAAAGAAATTAAAGTATCAATCCTAATGTGCCATTTTAAGTTCGTATTTAAACCTATAATGCCAAGCCCAGTTTTCTAAACGGATGACAAGTACTATACGACAAATAACTTTATGACAACTAGGCATGTTTTAATTTTCTGCGTGAAAACTATTTTCGTAGTCAGCTACCGAACACTAACATAAACAACAATTTCAAAAATGCTAACGTAAACATTTTCGCGGAAAGGGAGAACAACACAGTCAGACATATTGTTCTCTAGCACCTAATAAGCAAGGACATATTTTCCCTCCTTTCACATAAATATCGATCCTGCTCACCCCAGGAAGCTAACCAGCTCTAGCTTCGAGTTTTTTTCACTAAGATGATAATAAACTCTCAATTTAGAATGCTAACCACTCCAAAGTGACATACACTGAACCAGAATTTAAAAATAAATAAATATATAAATATGTAAAAAAAAAAAAAAAAAAATAAGAAACTCTAAAGCTGCACCCAGGTGTGATGAAGAATCTTTTAAACCTTATGAAGGATATGGCCCGACCTTGTAGGACAAACGTATTCCGGATGATCTCGTCTATATTTGGACATCAGATGAATTAGCAAGCGAAAAGTCGACGCTCCGATTCTACTTCCTAAAAACTAGTTCTACAGTAATGGAGATCACCTGGGCAACCTCTTCTCTCTCCCCCTTTTTTTTTTTTTTTTTTTTTTACGAGTGCCATCTTCGATGAGGTTTAAGAGTGGGAAATTGGGAAAATGAAGAGCTAGAAATATGAAAGGTTAAGGATATACTCAATGTAAATAAATAAATAAATAAATGAATAAATAAATAAATGTCACGTACTCAGCGGCAAGAATCACCCCACACAGTACACTGACATTTCTCATACATTGGTCATTGGCGGCATTTTGACTTGCCTATTCCCCACGCTGTAAGGCCGCCAAGTCCCTCAAAGCGGTTGTTATTCAACTCATTTTCATCACTGCAAATCTAGGAGAGAAAAAGAATATCCTACACAGACTAGATCCTATTTTGTCTTTCGTATTTCACCCCCAAGTCATAAACCTTTCGGAAACGCCGAAATTATTATATTTTCGACGCGCCAGACGCTAGTCATTACTGCGTCAGAATTATTGTTAACACTTTTATTTTTCCTTCGGTGTCAGTTCGGAAAAAAAAAAAATTAACGCTCGGACCACACAAGCGTTGTTGTCGCACGTTGTTAACAATAAAGGGGAAGAAAATAAAAGACGATAAAGCACGGCTCAATTACAGCCCTGTAAACGAAATCGTGCCCTAGAGAAATTAAAAAACCGAACCTTTATCAGGAAGAAAGGCTAGCACGGAAATACGAAACCTAAAATCTCCCGGCTTTCACAGACCTCTCCACCCCCAACCCAACCCAACCCCTTCTCTCTCTCTCTCTCTCTCTCTCTCTCTCTCTCTCTCTCTCTCTCTCTCTCGTGGTCTCACTTTTTATATTCTGATGAGAATATGGCCTAGGCAGAGATCGTGGCCTCGGGAGAGGTACATCAGAATTGGCTCTGAAAAGTACATCTCATTATTTCAACTCTAATTTTGACACCTGGCTGGAAGGTAAAGTGAAGCACTTATTTGACTTCAAAGTTCAAAGTCTCAAGTGCTTCAGTTTCTGCTTCTGGTCTTCTCCGGCTTTGGTGTGAACAGTCGTTGTATAACGCCAGATTACATTACAAATAACCTTTCTGTTGATTTAGTATGATACAAGGTTTCCCGTCAATAATATACAAAGCAGGTTTGCCGTTCTTACTCCAAAGGAACTTCCTAATTTAGAAAATTGAACTAAAATCTCATAAGATAAACTCTCTCTCTCTCTCTCTCTCTCTCTCTCTCTCTCTCTCTCTCTCTCTCTGAAATTACAACAAACCCATTGCGGTCCGAAGGAAAAGAATTCTCGACATTTTCCAAGGCAATCTATTTCGGGGAACGACCAAGACGAAGGAAAGGGATGCAAGTGTCCTGCACAAAATCTCTCCTCTTGATCTTTTATTTCCGTCCAGTGCTCTCCACGACTCTCTCCTTCTTTTGTCTCTCTCTTTTATCTCTCTCTCTCTTTCTCGCCCGTTGTTTCACTTTTACTCTCGTCTCGTTTTCTTACAACAACAAAGAACTTTTCCATGCAAGGTCCTGACTTTGGCGAGGCAGATACCGTGTTTTTCTCCGCTAGGCAACAATGCCCCTCATTCGTCCGTTTTCTGTAGTTGAAAAGAAAACGCACTTGATTTTTCATGACCCACAAATCATTTGGACTGATTTATGTATCTTATTCGATTTTATACTCTCTAGGTTCAACCATGGGACTTCCTGAGCCAGCGGAGTGTCGCAAGTCTTAGCTTTATAAACACATTACAGTTTACTCGTAAAAACGGTAGCAAAAGCTAGAAGCACATCAGGAAGTTTATTACCAAGAGAATGTGCTATAAATTACACAGGCTACCTGAAATAATTAGATGATTCTTTTTCGTAAACATCAAAATCTCTTTGTTGTTTTGGAAAACACTGCTTCTGATCTTCAACTAGAACACTCTGATATAGTTAAGTTTGCAGCTTCCTGTTGTCGTAACAAAACGATGATTTTCCTGAAAGGAATTTCCTTATCTCATTCTTAAATCCAATTCTTCAATTTATCTTGAAGAAGAGACAAACAACGCGCTGATACCATGAAGTCAGTAATTGCTTTTTATAGATGTGAACAGCTGGTGGTATCATTGAAGGATGATTTTAATGACGCTCACAATTACACAAAAGTAAAATATATTTTACAGGACTTTGCGAAAGAAGGACTTTTCTGGCACTGGATGTTTTGGGCAGATATGTTAAACTGTAAGAAATGGATCTTCTACAAACAATGCTATAATACTAGAAATATACAATACTCAAAGTTTAGATTATTATATTATTATTATTCATCATGGTACCATGTCCAACAATGCTAAACCTCATTCATGAGAATGACTTTTCCAAACATTAATGTAAAATTTGGATGAAAAACATAGGAGTTAATAATGAATTTATTTTGACGTCTTACCATATTTACTCACTGTGCAAGAGCTGATGGGACTGAACCAATCAATAAATCGACGATTTTAGATAAGATCGATCCAGCGTAAAAGATCTATCCCATTACTGATGGGATTTATGAGTCACCTGGATACGCGATGAATCATGGTAGCCCCGCCACAGCTGTAGCCACAACTCCCCACCATCCCCCACGCCCCCCCCACTACCGAAAGGTGCATAGGCCTATTAATGACAGTCCAATGACAAGCAATAATAGTCTACTGGCTGTGACTTGCAGAAAAACGGTCGTGAGAAATACAGACTGACCCTCTTCTGCGGTAAAGTGGAAATATTAATGATTTCCATGGTGTCCCACAACCCCTGAATTATACAATTAATTCCTCCCTAAATCTCTCTTAAATGGTATTAACTCGAAAGCATTGGATCGTAAAAGTGATCGTTTTTTTAATTGAACATTAATATATTTCCCACTTCATTCACTGACTAACATGGTGAACGCTCTCTCTCTCTCTCTCTCTCTCTCTCTCACACACACACACACACACACACACACACACACGTCCACACACACACACACACATATATATATATATATATATATATAGTATATATATATATATATATATCTATATATATATATATATATATAATATATATATATATATATATATAATGCCTGCACTCTAACTTTTAGGTCTGTTTTATTTCTTTTCTTTTATTACGTACATGTTCGTTCACAATTCCAAATTCAACACATAATAAAATGTGCACTCTTCATTGTTCTTGAACAAGTAAAACATTTCGACTCATTCCAACCCGTTACGGTTAAACGTTACGTCATCCACAAACAATATCCACAAACAGTAACGGATGAACAGTAACCTGTACGTTCTCAAAGGAACGTAACGATTGCTAGCTAATACTACGTGCTAACGGAAACAATTTCTCCCGTTTGAAAATAACTCTATGTTTCTTGTTTCATTGTAGATATAAATGATACGATGTATTAGAATTTAAATTTCTCTGATTTTTTTCATAAGTGGCAAGATGAATATAAATGGTCGTTTTGTACATAAATAATATGAGGTTTATCTTACGATTACCTTGTCGTTTTCTTCTATTATGTGGTACGGTGAATATAGTACCTCTCTCTTTATTACAGATATATTTGGTTTAAGAGATAATTCTTATATTTCTCATAAAAACTGAAGAATGTTGTGGGCATTTCATTATTCTTAAAACATGCTTAACCTGAAATTAAATTGTTTTATGTCTGTTCTTTATACGAATTACAATGAATAGTCACATATTTATATGAATTTAGGTAACTCCAAATGTATTTCTTATATAAAAAAAAGTGTAACCATATCCATTAAATGTTATCAACAAAACATAATAAGCTTTATTTTCTCTCTTTCAGGTGAGTACCAACTCTAATAACCGACAAATTAAGTGATGGGCACTCATTGGAATGGCTTAGTGAAGTGTTTGAACGACACAAATATAACAAAATAAATAAAAACCAACAAACCAGATAAAACCCTTTTCAACAGATCATATATGCATAAACTACAGGACTAAACAAATGAGTAAAATCAATTAAATAATCCTTTGGAATGACATTCATGTGGAGACGGTATCTTGAACGTCATCAAAACACGCACATATACACATAAATACACACGTATGTGTATATAATTTTTATATAGTATATATATATATATATATATATATATATATATATATATATCATACATACATACATACATACATACAGACATGTATATTGGAAGAAATTCCAAAGTTCAAAGCACTTTCACAAGCCGTAGCCAAATAAGCATGGGCCATTATACAAGGGGGAGACAAGTGAGTATTGTTAGCGATTGTTGTCTAATTCTTGAAAGAGGGCGGAGAAAGTGCCTTCGCGATTGTAATGTTGATTGACCGATTTCACTCGCCGAGTACTTAAACACCATCAGGCATGCGTTTTCCAGTTGCTCGTTCAACGAAAAGATACTGTGCGCATGCGTGCTATTTGCACACATGAACACCGTCATCAGCGTATGACCGGCAACGTATGGCTTACTTTCGTTTGTGATAGGATTAGGTATCTGGCGCTCGGTCCATGCCTTGTTGGTGCTTGGATGTGACAAAGGAATTTATTTGCTATGTTTAATTACGGTAAGTATCTTTATCAAAAGAATTTATTTGCTATGTTTAATTACGGTAAGTATCTTTATCTTAAGTTTTATCTTACGTTTGCTTTTTCCACAGGAAAAATAAGACGAAAACTGGAAAATAACGAGAAAACGAGAATATAAATAAACATGTGCAATAAACCTCACCCATATATAGCTACAGGAAAATCTTGCATTGTTTTTTGCCGTTATTTTACCCTTCAGCTACTGCTAAC
>NC_061092.1:17633717-17636217 GCF_015104395.2 Macrobrachium nipponense
AATTCAGATTCTTACAGCAAATGCGGCTGATCACCAATGGGTTATCTTTTCTCTCGCCTCCACCACCCCACAAAAAGCTTGACGGGTTATAAAGTAAATTACGAGAATTTCGAGGTTTGTAGTTACTCTGACATTAAGCCTAAGCTCTTAAAGGTCAGTCGAATGTGGTTCAAGACCTTTTAGTATTTAATATGCCGTGTATTCTATTTTCAGAAAACCGAGTAAGCTTCACCTTTCAAAGATTGCAAAGGGGTAAAAATTATATTTAGCTTAACAGCTGACGTAACTTGAGAATTATATACTATGGGATGAAAGGTCTCCCCGTAGAGATTTTCTTACAAGATAAATGGATGAATTCCTACCTGATGAAGTTCGCAGCTACTTTGAAAGGACTGTCTGAAGTAATTAATATCAACATATCAACAAATTATAAGACTGATGAAAATGAAATGCGATATATTTTGGTCGATATTGTTGGCATGATACGCTGGATAAGACCGGAGGTTTGCAAGAAAAGAATAAACAGAAGAAACTTAACTACACATAACGTTAATGCACGGTGCATTTTATGTAGATCTGCCAGACAAAGCTACTGCGCTGAACAGGGTAACAACGTCTCAAGCTATTCAATTTCAAATACTGTACTTGAGAGGAGACACGTTTAATGGAAGATTTTTAACCTATTTTAGATTAGGGACATAAATAAATTACTATGACACAGTCACAGCTCTTTGGCTCTATCTCTGAAACCACAAATTGTATGCTCGCAAAATCTATCGAATAATAATAAAGAAAATACCGAGCGACAGTGTTTTAAATGTAACGAAACGCTGAAGGAATTGTTACTGATCAGAAATACTTCTCCTTCGTCACTGTCCGAAATAATTCTCTGCCAGAGGTCCTTCACTTCATCAAGGGCTCCCGGAGCGACAAAGGGTCAAGGAAAAAATCGATTATTAGCGACGGGACAGTGAAATTAATGTTCCCTCAGCGCTCCGTGAGAATGGAAGCACTATGATGAAGCACTTCGCTCAGAATGTCTAACCCAAGGATAAAAGTAGCGAACGAGGTTAATGAAGGTTCATAAGTTTTCTACACCCGCTCCAAAAAGAAGTGAACTACAAGAAGCAAAACTCCTCCTCCATACGTAAGATTAAGAAATATCCTTACTACACCCAGATAAAAACATTAGAGAAGAGATCACCGAAGCAACGGGATAATAACACAGCCAAAGTTTTAATTTTCTCCTTCGCTTCATACCAACCCGATCTATCCCAAAAAATAATCGAAGGCGGATCCCCGTGAAATCACGCGAGATGGAAATAACTAAGTAGAAGAGAATCCATCTCGGAATTAATTTCTCGAAGACAAGGGACCCACATTATCGAATTCTCCTTCTTCATAATTCATCAGAGACCTGACCTCCGACCTCCCCTGACCAAGCTCGGCAGTAACAAATCCCAGCGGGTGATCGCTTTATAAAATAATAACAGTTCGAAGATTAATGAGAAGCCCGCAGCAAGGCAAGGGTATTGATACGCTTCAGGTGACTATACCTGTTGAGGGCTGAATTAAAATCAGTGAGTGGTCCTCGATTTTTTATTCCTTTCCCCTTGATTAACTCTCAACTCGAATACCTTTCTTGGTGATATCGTATTTTAGTTTGTCACAAGGATGATGAAAGGTACGAAAATATTCTTTAAGGAATACGAAATACTCTCTTCACAAAGACAGAATTTCAGGTTGGTAAAAAATCACCTCAGATGAAAAATTGAATTATAAATGGCATAAAGTTCATAATATATTTGTTTCGATCTTTCACACGAGTTACAAGCAGTTCGGGAAAATAAATAACAAAAAGGGTCATTAAACGGTATAAAATATAGAAAAAAAGAGGGGAGAAGAAAACAAGGCACAAACACAAACATACACAAATATAAGCAGGTCGTTCATTGGCCAATAAATTCCCACGTATGAGACAATGGTTAATAAATACCTGAATGAGAATTTCTTACTTTGTACAATTCCGGTAAACAATCCAGGTTGCGCCATGGATGGCCAAACACGTCCATTCACAGAATTATGATTATGATTGTGGGAACAAAACTCGTAAAATCGATAAAATGCATCAGCACCTCACAGAGGGTCCAGCAAAATTCTCATTTTAGATTACAGGAGACAACAACAGGGATTTTAATGCCATAACAGTTACAATTATCGCCTTCTTACCATTACTGTTATTGCTGAAGTGAGGTTGGCTATGTCACAGAGGTATTAGATTACAAAATCAATTTCTGCTCAAGGGCTAAATGATTAGATATTAATGGGACCAGTTGTCATGTTTCCCTCTAACCACTTTTTTTTTTTGTAGGAAAGAATCCTCTTGACAACTAGCACAGCCCAATACCAATTAACAATAAGTATCTATTTATACGTTAATCAAAGGTTTTTGCTTTAATTACTATTTACATGATTTACATACATTTGCCATACCTTTTGA
>NC_061092.1:17643717-17661217 GCF_015104395.2 Macrobrachium nipponense
ATAATATCTATTTATACATGTGAAACTTTTTTCATAGTGGTTATATATGTATATATACGTATATATACAATTGTAAATATAATTATATATGTGCATACATAAGTATGTGTGTGTATTAATTATAAAATAATGTAAGTTCCACATTAAGAAATGCATATATATTATTGTTTACTTATCAGTGCAGAATTTTTGCATGATATTACCTAGATATGTTTACACTTCACACACACACACACACATGTGTTTGTGTGTGTATGTTTGTGTATCTGGAATCAAGAATGTCCCCTAAAACAATCTCGTCTTGTGGCTAAAAGTATCTCTAGAGGCATGATCCTCACACCCAGTGGCTCAAAGGCCAACAGTTTATCAAGCTTCATAAAACAGGATATTTTTTCTAGCCCTCCAATGGATTAATTTAAGCTTTAATTATAGATTAGGAGTATAGAAATAGACGGCTGATAATAAGAGTCTCGGGAAGATGTAATTATAAAAGAGAGAGAGAGAGAGAGAGAGAGAACAATTTTGGGTAAAACTTTTTCCTGTCAGTAAAATCTTGCTTTTGAATTCTTCATTTCAATTGTTTTACGTTCTTAATTCCCTATAACTCCACCCATTCTTTTCGGGCGTCTCACTGACAGAACGGAGACAGACAAGACGGACGTGTAACACAAGCTCCCCCTGTCTAGCATTTTCCTTCTACTTGCCATCTAGTATTTATCTTGGGTCATCAATCAGTGTCCGTTCGGGGTTACAGTATCGTCTATATTTAGCCAAGAACAAACGCGACCTCAGAGGGAAGGTAATACAAGCGTTAAAACCATATTTAAAAGACACCACTAAATGAACTCAAAATCAGATTTCATAAGGGTTCATTACAAGTTGATTTTATTGCAACTGTCATCACTACAGAACCTATCCCCGACCATGTTAGGGAATGCTGGATCGTAAACGAATTCAATTAATTTTGTCCTGAAATATAACAATTAGGTATCATATTTTATGACGCTCATAGTAGATTAACTTTAATTTGCAAGTTAGAAAGGCGTCATAGCAAAATCTCTCTCTCTCCCCCCCTATATTAGTCACTCTTCTTCTCCATTTTTGCACAAGAATGTCGACTCGCAAGCCAGCTCTTCGAATACCACCCAGAAACAGTGCAATTAAAACTTCAAATGCCATAGCATTCATTGGGCATTATTTTTCATTTCTTATCCTGAAAATAATCAGAAAAGAATTCTCGTATCATCCTACGTGCATCACTTGTTTTAGCTATCCATGCGCAAGAATGCTGACTTACGAACCAGCTCTTCGAATTCCACTCACAAACAGTGCAATTAAACTTGAAATTTCATAGCATTCATTAGGGATTAATCTCAATTTCTTATCCTGAAAATAATCGGCAAAGACCTCCCGCACAATCCTGTATGCGTCACTTTTGTCAGCCATCTATGCGCAAAAATGCTGACTTGCAAACCAGCGCATTCCACCCAGAAACAGACCAATTAACCTCGGATACGTTTCTCCATTCTACTTACTGCCAGGGCACCGTCCATCAGGACATTATGCGGCCTGAAATTTAATGAGGCTCATTCTCAGTATCATTTAATCTGGGATGTTTTGTGCTCTCATCTAGCCGAGGTCACACTACTTACTGCCCTAATGAGCACTACAGGCAGAGATTCTGCAGCAAATTAAGGCTATTACTGACAGATGGGAAGGCTGCAGTACTACAGTAAGTTTGGCAGAGCACCCATCCATATGGAACAAGCTCAAAATACGAGTTATTAACAAAGCGAGCTCAGCCAGGACTTAATGACTATTTATACAGAAAAGAAAAAAGTGAAAAAGGCAGAAAAATAAGTAATAATGAATCAACATATATATATAGATATATATATTATTATATATATATTATATGTATAAGTATATATATTATATCTATATAATATATATAAATATATCTTATCTATCTATCTATCTATCTATCTATCTATCTATATCTATATATATATTATAATTTATTATATATATTTATATTTATTTATATATATTATAATATATATTATATATCTATATATATATATATAGAATATGTGTTTCTTATAAAAAAGTCAGTAGGAAATGGAATATGTATCCTACCCTTAAACTATCAAAAGCGAGGCAATTAAATGGGTAAAAGCCTCATAAATTTTCTCTACGCCTGGGAAAACATCCCAGTACGTTAAAAACGAAAGCATCCACAAGAGAAGGCTACAAATCACGGACATTTTTCTCCAGAGATGCATTGCACGGTTAATTTTCCGCAACAATTTTAGCCATTGTAAACCATTCCGATACTTCACATAAAAACCTTTTGCATTTTATCACCCTAAGAGACGATACGTATACTGATATATACAGTATATATACGCATATTTATATTTATATATATATATCATATATAATGTATATCAGTATATACATTATATATATATATAATATATATATATATATATATATATTACACACATACATACATACATACATACATACATACATACATACATACATACATACATACATACATATATAATATATTTCTGTGCTTTATCTTCCACACATCTCCAGTCATCCCATGCAAGTAATTATGGATTCACCAACTCATCTGGTGCCCACAGAACTCTACCTGTCACTACCCCGTACCATACTCCCATTGGCTGTGCATAGGACACGTCTAAAATAGCTCCGTCTCCCTTCCATCATTATCTCATTTCCATTTGGAACTCATCATAATCTCCTTTACGGGATCCTTTGATTCGATTCTGCCATCCTGCAGTTCAAGAAAACACAAATAGACTGATTCCAAATCCTAGGATAAGTGAGTTCAGTTATCTAAAATCTTCAAAGGCAAATGGTATACCATGTCGGATGAGTTAAGGTTAACATTGATTCCTTGATTATTGGACGAATCAAGGAAAACTAATTCCTTTGTGAAACAAACGCATAAAAACTTTCCTCTACTTTTAAACAAAGAAACTGCTTTTCAGACCATCTAAAACTTGAAAGATATTTGCGCTAATGTCGTCATCCTAAACTTTTACTCGTTAGGTCAGTAACGAGTAAAAGTTTAGGATGACGACATTTGCGCAAATATCTTTTAAGTTTTAGATGGTCTGAAAAGCAGTTTCTTTGTATAAAAGTAGAAGAAAGTTTTTATGCGTTTGCTTCACAAAGGAATTAGTTTTCCTTGATTCGTCCAAGAAGCCTGAAATGACTGACACAATACACGTATAAAATTTGAGCGGCGACACCTCGGGGTTCGCAATCTTTGCTAGATAATAATAATGATATTAAATTTTTCCATAACGTTTCTGGGGTTACCTCTGATGCTACTAACTCTTAAGCAGAAACGAATAATAATAATAATAATAATAATAATAATAATAATAATAATAATAATAATAATAATAATAATAATAATAATAAAATAGTGGTTTAATAATTATATTAAATTTTTCAATGATGTTTCTGGGGTTACCTATGATGCTACTACCTCTTAAGCAGAAACGAATTTTTAAAATAATAATGATGATAATAATAAAATACTGGTTTAATAATAATAATAACAATATAAGGGGACGAAATGAAAGTGCCCCTTCCCCGGACGAGCTGCTCCAAAGGCAAGGCAAGGCGGCTCTCGAGGTCCTCCGGAGACACTCTCACACACACAATAGAGCGACATGTAAACACGATCGGAACGTGGCCATCACCATAACTCTGCTTAAGGGAAGCGATCAATCTGGCCGGCCATTGTTTAGTACCCGCTACGCCACCTATTCGGCCCAAGAACAACCACCCGTTGCATTTTCGTCATCAAATGACCCCTCAACCTGCCAGTACCCGAAGAAAGATGGCCGTGGTCTCCGGTTACTTAGCTGGCAGGGCAAAAATGCACAAGGGCAAACACGCAGACGTAAAAATACACACATGTAAACTTGGGGCGCGCTCCGTGGAAACGCATGGACGTAAAACTACACACATTCACTTTTGCGCAAACACGTAAAAATACACACATGCAGACTTCAAGGAGCCAACCAAATGTAAGATATATGTTCATGTATGCTCCACGCACATATTAGAAATACAAAAACACTTTTTAATTGCCATCTAATACTTGCTAAAGCACGCTCCAAACATCCATATACAAATTCATACGTTACCCACTTGTTTACATAATAATTTGAGGCAGGATACATGTGGTATGGCTTTATAGATATTTGACAAATAATACCAAAAATGCAATCGACGGTGAATACCACGAAAATTCAAGACTCTAGAAATACATGTGAAAATCATTTACTTATGATTTGCATAAGTAAACAAAATTTTTTTTTTTTCTCTCTCTCTCTCTCTCTCTCTCTCTCTCTCTCTCTCTCTCTCTCTCTCTCTCTCAATTTCTTTTTTCCAAATATTTCCTTTTTCCGCGACCTTACTAAACTTAATTTTCTCAACGAAAAACGGTCGTTTAATATAGTAACTATCTCAGCCGTGTGATCTTTGGTCAGATATTCCGTAGGCTGATGCGTATTTGAAGCTTATTTCTCTAATAAAAATCGGTTGGACTCTATTGCGTTGAACCACTTTCAGTAAATGAAGAAAATTTCTAACGTGATACTAACACTCGTACTTCATATTAATTATATTAATGACCAACTAAAGTGCAAAAAAAAAGTCGCTTAAATGAACCCCATATTCATATTCAGTAACCAAACCTGATGCTGGAGAATTGGCATTGTTAATAAAAAAATAACTATTTTTTATCCAGTAAAAAATAAATCTGGAAAATAAATACTAGTAAAGTGACCATGAAATTAAATATTTAATATAAATTTCATTTTAAGTCTCTGGCATCTGTCAGGTCAATATAGCGCAACAGAGCAGTAAAAGCAGTTAAGTGAGTGCTAGAAATAACACCTCAAATAGCAGCGAGTTACCCTAAAAGATAAATGGAATAAAGTAACGAATATAAAAGACTATTTCAATGGGCCTTCAGATGTGAAGGCAGTCGGCTGTAAATCCGTTCATCTAATTGGACCGTATGTTTTAGGCCGCATCTGATGATAGACGGAGCCCTAATTGACGACGGCCACGCGGGGTAATTGATGAAAGACAGACGCCCATAACGTGAGAGAAATATAGACTCTCAGACATGACGCACAAACCATTACCATTTTGGAGACCCGGCGTTACGAGCGGAGCTCACACACTCGTGCCTCGACATTTCCGAGAATTATTACCATTTCCGAGGCCGTGTTACGAGCGGAGGTTCGCGCGCTCGTACCTCGAACCTCGAACGTTCAACAAGAATTATTACGCGGAAAGGTTTCGCTGGTTCGAAGGAGCTGTGACCCCTTCCGAGGCCCGCAACACTTTCCCCTCCGCAGGTATATCATTAAAATTGAAATAGATTTTCGTTGGAGATTGCCGGGTAATCACTCAAGTGGAATCTTTCATGGGGAGTTAACACGTAACTCACTCCGAAAACAGTTACTACACAAAATTCACTGCCGCGTAAAAACGCACCGCAATACTGACGAGGTAGAGCCTGAAGGGCAAATTGTACCCAGGCAATTGCCCGTCCCCTGAGAGAACTCAGGAGAGGAAAAAATGAGCGGCGTAAATAACCGGGTTCCAGTCTCGGGGAAAAACGGATTAATCGTCACGTTCAAGAAGACAAATGAGATGACGAGATAAACACGAGGGATGACGTGCCTTGAGAAGTGGTGCAATTGCATGAAACAAGACAAACAGTTGTGGTCTTTCCAAACAATCAGTTCGAGGTGACCGTGTATGTCCATCAAACAATATCCTCATTGATGCGACCTCTGACCTTGCTTGGTCAGCAAGTCGCTTCCATTTGGACAAACGTGGAGGGCAGTGAGGTGGGCCCACTATTAGTTTTTGGGTGGGGCCGAGGGGCGGTTCCTCTAAGTCTTGAAGTAATGAAAACCAAGAGAACGAGATTGAAAAAGCACTATTTTTCTAAGAAGGGTTTTCTTTGCACAATGAAACCTCCAGGTTGAAAATGAAGTCAAACAAGAAGACTTCATGGACTGATCCGAGAACTAGCGGTGCTTTTGCAAAGTTTAAACGTCACTTAACAGGACACATTTAATGTTATGAAGTCTATCCGTCCTGGAGGATGAATCGAAAGCTGTGTCATTTTCTAGATATGAAGGAGTGAAATGAAGTATAATTTAGTAAATAAAAGGAACAATTCAAGTGAAAGCAGAACGCAAGTATTCAAACTTAAGTTTCTAAGAATTTTTTTTTCCCATGAAGTATATACAAGGATGGTGTATAAAACCATTCGATCACAACGCCATTTGGTCGGGGCGATGACGGCAAAGCCCCTAGATCATATCAGGCCTCTCAAAAGTCCCAAAGCCCAGCGGATGACCCAGATGTTCAGAAACCATGTAGAAAACCACGAGAAGAGCCACGGCGCTGCGATAAGCCTATCAATTTTACATGTGAGCAGAGTGCTCTAGTCAAGCCACGAGATTATAACTTAACGCAGGCCCCTCCTATCAGGGCGACCTTAACATTACAGTAAATTTACAAGATCCGTGTACAGCAACAGTCTTCTTCGGTGGATGCCATCTTCAGATATGCTTAAACGCTCAAGAAGCGTTGATAACACCACAGCTGAGTATTTACAGCACAGATCCGAGACCCTTATAAAGAGCGTCTCCTCATTGCCGAACATATCTAGCATTTTTCTAGTCCTTTTGCAAACTTCCTCGGCGCTGATAGGGAAAACTATTTGATTGTGTCACCATCCGGATGTAAGAAGATTATGCGATCTCTTCATCACCCTTGGACTGGCTCTCCGATGTCCTTGACGAAAGAATGGCGCCGAGGAAAAGTCTTGAAGGAAACGTCCACTGGCAGGATTGGAAGCACGTAACTTTGTTTTCGCTGTCCGTCTAATTTATGCTGTCCGCTGTGTCGCCCCTTTGATGATATCTTTACGTTTGAATCGCGACAAAAATCGCATCTGCAGGCCACTTGCTCTCTCTCTCTCTCTCTCTCTCTCTCTCTCTCTCTCTCTCTCTTCTCTCTCTCTGTGGCAGACTATCCTATTCCTTACAAACTGATGGATGTAATCATGCAGCCATTAAAAACTGAGAAGAAAGGCCATTAGATATCCAACTCAATTACCGATAATTCTCTTTAATTACTGGCATAATAACTTGAGAGTAATATGCATCCAACATTTTCATTAGCAAAATGGGTTATAAACGAAAATAAAAAATGAATCGCGAAAAAGTGAAATGAAAATAAAGCAAAAGAAAAATAAGAAAAGGGAACAGGTATCTGGCGGAAGAAAAACTATTATAGTTGAAGAAAAAGAGCTTCTTGAAAGAGACTGGAATAGCGGAATCTAGTTCCCTACGGTAGCACTCGCTGGTGTATTTGCCGTCGGGAGCGATCGTAATTTTGGTTGTAAAATGTTTTGAGCATTAATTAATAGACTTTAACAGGGGGAGCTGGTTGTTTTTAGTGCTTTAGCAAGCCTGTCTCCTATGCTTGAATGCACTTTATTACAACTCGCAGAGAACGATCCGGTTCTGAGAAACTCAGATGGCCTCATTCAGCTCCCATGACACTACAGATGCCGAAGACGAGGAAGGAAATGTGGTTGTACCTAAAACCTTTTGCGTAAGTGAATATAAATTTGGGAAATAAAGTGATTTCGCTAAAGTGGTTTCACTAACAAAGCAATATCCAACGGGACGTCTGGAAAGCTATCGCGCCTGGAAAGGAAGAGTGCCTGGAAACCTAGTGAGTTCTGGAAAGCGAAAGCGTTCAAAATCACACCAAAATATGGGGCGCTTAAATGACGAGGCAATGAGAAAGCAGATCCTTGCGGTAAACAAGACGCCATCGCTGCGGATAAAGTTCATGCAAGAATTCCTCCCCCCCCACCCCCCAACACACTCAATCACCCTGCGAGGAAATGTGCTGCCCAGGTGCCAACACGCTCTTGCCCCAGCGTTCCGGCTAAATTTAAAAGTCCAATGATTCTTTCGCTGCAACATTCGCTTAAAACTCGCTAGTTTTTTTTTTTTTTTTTTTTTTTTTTTTTTTTTTTTTTTTTTTTTTTTTTTTTTTTGTCCTCCCAAAAAAGGCTAAATACCAGAAGAATATGGAGTGACATACCCCGATTATTAGTCTGCTGCGACCAGGGCACCCCGCTGAGGGGCTATCACGCGTCTTGGTTCTTCACTGTCTTCAACATGAGTTGGGCGTGACAAGTGCCAGTCTTATAAGAGCAAAAGATAACTTTTGGCTTCAACAAATTAAACATGGATAGGAGCAGATGGACAGATGGAGGCCATGAACGCACAGACGCCACAGAGAGAGAGAGAGAGAGAGAGAGAGAGAGAGAGAGAGAGAGAGAGAGATTTTTTATTTTACTTTAGTTTATTTTTTAAGTATCAGACGTATAGGACATCACTTAACATAAAAACGGCAGTTGGAAAACTTAAACAGAAATACAGATAGAGTAATCAGGTAACCCCAACCTGAAGGACGAAGACCAAAAGCGCTCAACATTTATAAAAGAATAAAAGAAATATCTCAAACACGGAACAATGAACATGAAAATTTGCTCACTCAACGTATCAACGAAGAATGTGTCAGTTTCAGAATGATTTCAATGTCACTCATGCTTTGCGCCAACTGGTCCGTGAAAGAGGCATTTATCATACGCTCTCTCTCTCTCTCTCTCTCTCTCTCTCTCTCTCTCTCTCTCTCTCTCTCTCTCTCTCAGTAATTCCGTTACAAGTCTTGGGTTTTAGAATTCCTCAATTGTTTGAATCGCGTCTCCCACAAAATTATGTAAATAATTCTATTCTCTGAGGCTATCAGCCAACAGAATCTTTTTAAATATCTCCTTCCGCTAACATAAAAGAATCTCATATGTAACTGGCTTGGTATACAGGCAATGTTATAAGCCTTTACGAAGATAACAGAGGACCGTTCATTACAAATTGCAATTCCCGTGCATTTGCAGATTATAATTTCAAAATAAACGACCATTGGGGCTGTTTAGTTACATTTCAACCATACTAAGGAATTTTGTCTGTCATTTATGGGAATTCCAAATGCTTTCCAATTTCCTTATGCTTATTAATATATACATCAGTTTAACCCCTACCCCCAACCCCCCCCCAAAAAAAACACTTTAAAATCAGTGTGATTGTAAACAACATAAAATAAATATATATGAACAATGATTGCAAACCATAGTTAGTTTGCACAGGTGTGAATATACTGAAAAATTATGATGGTATCATCAATGACATGATGATGCGTTTAAATAGTTTTTAACTTAGAAACTCTCATTTTAAAACATGAAAACAGATATAGAAATAAGCGTAAGGAATCGACATCAAATTCAATTTGCCTTGTTCTGGCGTACGTCGTAAAAAAAACCCTACATAATTTGTAATTTATGGCCAACGAATATTAGCTTTCAGATATAAAGACACTTCACTTTCTAAAATTTCCCAACAATACGAAAAAAAAAAAAAAAAAAAAGATGAAGTGGAAGAATTCTGAACTTTCTGACCTTGAATTTTCTTCCCTCAGAATCTACAAGATCAAAAGCGAATAGTTTTGCTTCATCAGTAGACTTCGGTTCGTTTTGCAATCAGCGGAGAGTAATCTTATGATCTCAGCAACCCAGAGACTGATATGTGCAGGGAAAGACCTTAGAAGTCATAATATCCAATTCTCATGATAATGAGCTTCGTACCTTCATTACGTTAAAAAGTCAGTCTTACCTACCGAGATTAAATCAATCTATTCTGGTGTTTGCACACAAACCGGATTGGTAAATGAGCAAAAATGCTTATCTGTGGTTTCTCGGCTGTTTATCCAATTTAATCTAGGAATGGAAGGGCGAAGGAAATGGGCAAAGAAAAAATAGTCTCACTCAGTAAACACAGAAATAAACACGAAAATTTAATAGTTCTAAAGTATTATATTTTTACGATTTCTGATACATCTTTGCTGCAATAAGGACTGAAACCTTTTACTACTGTGAAGACTATTCTCGTGATATTTCAATATTGTCTTCCTGGAAAACCAGATTCTGGGACTTCGTGGTACAGTGGTGCTAAAGCACGCAGACGAGACGGAGCGACAGTGCTTTGAACGATTAAACAGAAGCGGCCTGCTTGCCGAAAGTTCCTGTTTTTATGCATGATAATGCCTCTGCTTATTACTGCTTTTTTTGGGCTATTAATTATAGTAATACTGCAAGTTTTTATTTTATAAAAAGGGAGTTTTTGCTTCCACCTGAATAGTACTGCTTCCCAAAATGTAGCTTTTGGTGTTCGGAAAAATCTAAACACTGAACGAAAAATAAATGAATGAAAGAATAACAATTAAATAGATAAATAAACAAATAAATAAGAAGCAGACAAGTAAAAATAATCACATGACATGTACCATCTAGATAGATAGTCAAGTTTAAATCCAAATCAATGATGATGAATGAATAGGTAAATTTTGTATAAAACTCAGTTTTATAGTCAAGTTTAAATCCAAATCAATGATGATGAATGAATAGGTAAATTTTGTATAAAACTCAGTTGTTGGTTGGATGAATCTAGGAGTCCAAACCAGGACTTATATCGTTCAAAGCTTTACCACACACACTTCAGGTATAAACCAGTTTAATCTGAACCAGCCGGCCTACATAGAAATAGCAAAGCTGTAAGAAAAGTACAGAGATACACACATGTTGCAATTTAAGGAAAAAAATCAACAGACAAAAGGTAAATTTCAAGGTACTCAGGAGCATAGGAAATACGTCGGTGCTATGAGGAAAATTTTATAACATAAAAAAGATATGACATTTAACAACATATATACGAGCCACTGTAAATTACGTAGACGTTGCAACAATTGAAAGTAATAAAGTAAGACCCAGTTCTAACTCATCCCCAGGCAGAGCAACGACTAATTAAATAGTAAATTAATTCAGTGCCTATTCGGCAGGAACAAGGAGAGAGAGAGAGAGAGAGAGAGAGAGAGAGAGAGAGAGAGAGAGAGAGAGAGAGAGAGAGAGATGAAATATAACCTTATAAATTATACAACGCAAATGCAATGATAGGACACATGCGGCCACCCCTATCTTGATCTCCAGGAATGGGGAACAGGTATTAAAACAAGTACGAGAGAGAGAGAGAGAGAGAGAGAGAGAGAGAGAGAGAGAGAGAGAGGGTTGAGGGACGAGGAAGGCTAAAGATACAGAACTCAAAAGACGTCGCATGCTAAGGGTGACATATTTTAAAACCTTGATTAAACAGCCGGGGGATTATAGAGGATCGCGATTAGCAATGGTGTCCTATTTAAAGAACCGGATATTTGGAGAACAGGTCCCGCCTGCCGTCTGAGTAAGCTGCAGATAAATTTCGTTGTCATTTCCGTGTTTTATGAATTTAACGCCTTTGCAAAATACGCGTCGCTCGCCACGCTGTTCTGCTTTTCTAAATCCTCAGGGAAATTCATTTTTTTTTTTCGATCAACTAATCCTTGGAAACGCTTAAGATTTCAGCACTCAGACAATTTTAATCGATTAAAGCAAATACGTTTTAATATACGACTTTCCGCATTACTAAACAGATCAAGACCCATTCTATAAATTAGCCAAGACCTTTATACCAGTTATCCAGATCTTTCGACCATTTCCGTAGCAACGCAAATGAGAATGAGAGTAACATAATTCATTTCCACTTTTTGCTTTGCAGTAATCAGCGAGATACAAAACCCTAACTTTCCTTCCATGTCTAGATGCCACATTAAAACCGAAAACATATGAAGAGCTCTTACGCTACCTTCTAGGAGATGCCAAATCCTAAATGCAATTGAGGTTAGAAGAGACCCAACTCCTAGGGTCCCCATTGCAAGGTCACCTCCACCTCCACCTCCTCCTCTCCCACCTTCACCAGCCCCTCCTCAATCACTCCCCTTCCCCTTCCTCTTATTTTTCCTTCTCTTCCACAGGCCTGTCAGATGCTAATAATATATGTTTCTTACGATTCCAATTGATTTTCCACGGGGGAGAGGCGATTTGAAAGCGATGAATACCAGGACGTAGTGAGCGGATTCAAACAAGAAAGAAATTTCCTTGCCTTACAGAAGTTAACTGGGTCATGATTCGAGGAGTGACATTTAACTATACTAATGAATACATATTATATTTTATGCTTATGTGCCATGGCTCTCTCTCTCTCTCTCTCTCTCTCACCCATACTTTTTCCCGAACTATACATACACACGCACACACACACACATATTATATATATATATATATATATATATATATATATATATATATATATATATGTGAGAGAGAGAGAGAGAGAGAGATGGATAAACAGATACAGATATAGATCTTAACAAGAGCCATACAAGAAACATGGTTAGAGGTAACATCATTAGACAAAAGTTGTTTATTAGTGAGGGATACAAATCACCAAGAATATTTCTTGGAAGAGAAGCGGACCGCTAGAAACAAACACAATTTATCAAAAGGAAGGTTGAACAAGGGGGGAGGAGGGGTGGGAGAGGCTTGTTCCCATACAAAAGGTTAGCATCCTATAATACGGTCTTAAACAAGCTATAAAAACTATCATAAGCTTATCACATGTGAAATGAGTTAAGACCTCCACTTTTCAAAGGCGCGCTGCCTCATGATACCAATCAAAGTTGCCGGTGACAGATGTGGTATTATTATGATAATAACAATAAGTGGGAGCTCGTGGTGTAGCAGTTCGAAGGCTTCCTTCATCAGTGAGATGTCCCGGGTTCGATACCTGAGCAAACCGGAACGCACTAGCCAAGTTCCACTGAATCGCTAAATGCCTCTCTTGACCACAACATTGAATTATGTATCTAGCACTTAGTGGAATGTGTTGGTCTGCCACTAGGCAGGAAACGGCATGGGGTTAAGAACCTCATCAAAAACTCCTTGTAGAGAACCGGAAATTTAATGCTTTCTACAATCATCAAATCTGAAGGATAAAGACGTATTGAGAAAATAAGTAACAGCCATTGACAGCACGAGCCCTTGTGGCAATAATGCTAACCGTAATAAGACCAGCAATAACGTATCATGGAGACTGACGACAAGAGGAAAAAGCAGCATTAGCAATAACATTAACAGCAATAACGTATCCACAGAAATCGAAGGCGAAGGAAGACTAACTCACTCCCTTTGAGGGAGGCGAGACTTGAGAGAGTCTGGCTCCTACAACCGAGACAGACCGTTTTGATATATTAGGGCCCAGGACCGTCCACATAAAAGCAGCCCACACACGACGCTCGAAGGGGATGCATTTAAGCGATTTTTGCGACTGATACAAAGCGCCTACATGACACTTTTAGTGGGGAAGATCAACACTTGACCGACACTTTCTTTCGTCCTTGGTGTCATCTGGGGATTTCCACTTCGATAGAACGCGGATTTAATTTTTCGTTCAACTGTAAAGGGGGACACTGCCGTTAGACCAATGAGTAATACGTGACTTGAGATTTTGGATAATGCAGTTGCATGGTTTGGTGGTACTCTGGCTTTCTTGATTAAGTCTCCTTTTGTAGTGAATTTTTTCCTATTTTTCTGCTGTTTATTCGTGCATCTCATCTTTTGCAATTTAATACAAAATTGAATTATCTCCCGTCAAAAGGCTGACGAAAAATGAAATTCTTATAAAACAGAATTGAAATTAAAATCTCAGTTTCTTCAGGGACTCATTTGATGTTTACTATGATTATTACAAAATATATCATTACTGGTTAAGTCGGTTATACTGAACAAATTCCCAGAGTTATTTTTCATCCCTATTGTACAGTGACTATCTCCTTAATTTTTATACTATTGCCCTGAACTAAGATGAGACTATTATTACCATTATTCAAGTAACTGAAATTACTATTAATCCTGACAAAGTGTACTCCAAGTCCCTGTTTCATTCCCTCATGCTTTATATACCAGTTTTGGCTAAGCTGTCTCGTTCACCATGCTCATCAGGGACATTTGTCTCCATAAAATTTTTTAGGATTATGAGCGCACTGCAGTACTGACATGTTATATGCGCAAGAGGGCCAAATCGTATAGGTGGGCGAACTCTCTCTTTCAACTCAATAATACCCCCCCTAATATATAATATATATATATATTTATATATATATATATATATATTATATAATATATATACGTGCGTTCATACAAGGGAAGCACCACTTAATCTTATCCAAAAACTCATATATCAGCACATTTAGTACAAAGATAACTATTTTCCCTTTAAAAGCATTGAAGTCTCCGTTTTCCCATCAACAAGGAAATATATTACTGACGTCACAAAGCTTATAAAATTATTCTCGTTGCCCGAGCTGAGATAAAAGACCCTTGGCAGGCCGAAACGACCAAGAAAAGCTGCGGCAAAATTGCACGAAATAAAGAGGCCAGATAAGGGTAAGAATAGCCACTTCGCTCTCTCTTATTTTCCTCAGTCTTTCTTTATTTTCTCGAGGAAAAATAATGCAGGGTCATTTGGAATCGCATGTCATAATTAAGCCCCGCCATGTGATTACGCTTGACGAGGGGAAAATTCACTGTCCATCGCGCTCGTCTCCTTTCATTTGTTATGCAACAAAAAATATTAAAACAGTTCTTTGTTGTTCCTTTCCCTCAAAAAGGGGAAAAAATCGTTGCGAATAAAATACGCAGATCCAAATGCAGCTGAAATTAAAGCTCCCTTTGCAGGATGACTGGCAGTCATGCTGATGGACTTGACGATATTCTAATGTGGGGGAGCTGGGACTCTAAATAGAAAAGATCAGAATAATAATGAAGAGAGAGAGAGAGAGAGAGAGAGAGAGAGAGAGAGAGAGAGAGAGAGAGAGAGAGAGAGAGAGAGGAAAATGATAAAATGATAAAACTACGTGTCTAAAGGCCAGCCTTTTGATATCTGTGTCATCAAGGGAAGAAATTCTGAAGCAAATTACATATCTAACTCTAGAAAATTTTCGTCCTTAAACCTTTGGTAAAGAAAAAGTGACAAGTAAATTATTATTTTTTTTTAACACATTTAGAAGTGGATGATGTCCTTACTCTATTTTTCTCTTGAATCACTACGTTTTAGGGAAAATGGTATTACTGCTCTGTGTATATATATATATATATATATATATATATATATATATATATATATATAATATATATATATAGAGAGAGAGAGAGAGAGAGAGAGAGAGAGAGAGAGAGAGAGAGAGAGAGAGAGAGAGAGAGAGTATGCGTGTACGGAGAATTCTGTTATACATCAGATATTAATTGGTCTTCAATTCGACTGACATGCGATTGTTTGAAGATTCTTATAAAAAAAACTGACGAAGATCATCCGAGATAAAAATTAATTTTATCTTTTAACAAAATTAGAGAGATACATCACAAATGAAGATTTTATGTTATGCATTAGTTTAATGCATAATGGATTTGGGTATAAAATCAGATAAGAAAAGCGGTAAAAAATATTGACGATCTGAGTAACTCGAGGTATTAACAACAGGTAACATTTTAAAACTCTAAATTTTTTTTTATCTGAGCAGCCTTAACGATTTCCGTGTATAACGGCAATTTTCTTTTTCCCGATCAGATTTACATACATTTTTCTCGAGGGGGAATTTACATACCGCGAGAATTCACAGTTTTGAAGTCACGAACGCTGAGAAGATTTCGCAAGATGATTGGATTCACCGGAAGGTCCTCTTCAGAGTGAACCTAAAACGTGATGTGTAAATGAACTAGGAAAGCAATCTTCAAGAGTAAATAAACAAAGCATACATTCATGTCGCCAGAAAATCTAAACTTTGAAATTGGAGGAAGAGAGAGAGAGAGAGAGAGAGAGAGAGAGAGAGAGAGAGAGAGAGAGTCCACCGGGAGGGTGATTGCGCACAGTGCGGTTTTCGAGCCCTCCTAATAAGGTCGAAGTCTGAGTCACACAGCATGTAAATCACGCCTTTGTTATCCCGCTGACAAGAATGGTACTTGTCATGTTTATTTAGCGCGTCATGCAAGAGAAATATTACGTCTTCACTCGCCTTTACTCTTCGCGTCGCCAGACCTTAAGCAGGAACATCGACCTGTTGGATATTTGCGTATGTTAAGGGCAAGGGCAAGGGTTAAGGGCGAAGGTAGCAAACTTAACAAGGCGAAATTGAGAACAACAACTATGAGACTAAGGTGGTAGCAGTAGTAGTGGTTGCTGAAGTCAGGGTTAGTTGAAAGACTTATTACAAATTAGTTTACAAGGAAACGCCTTCGAGTAAAGATAATTAATAGGATAATCAGAAAATAAGAGGCTGAAGTCAGTCTTAATTGCTCACAACAACTGTCGACAGAAATATCATGGTAACAGTTTCAGAAGGATACACCCATTATTTACACGGAACAAATTGTGAAGAATATGAGATAAGGGCAAGAGAAATCCCTATAAAACTAAACTGACTGATACATTACGTGACATAAAATACAATCAAGCAACAATAAAAATCTTAAATGAGACAAACTGAAGACAAAACGGAATACGCAAGAAATAAACTAGACGATGGAGAGAGTTAATTAATTGTAATTAATCACAGCATACGATAGGCAAATAAGGTTATCTCAGGTAACTAGCTCCGGTTGTACATCGACCGGTAAAGGTGAGAAGTACATGAAACTATTATTCACTAGTCACTCTCCACACCCAGCCTCTTAACTACACGATTACGAATGAGTTGCCTGTGCATCAAACTTACTTTTTTCGTACTTGCTCTGCATAGCTAAACAACAGCCTCAATATTAGGCGCTTCGTTTTTACATATACTATGGGTATTAGGGGTATCTTGGGTATTAGGGTTTTCTGTTTCGTATTTCTGCTATGTAACTCTAGGAACGCGAGAGATCTCCTCAAACTCCAAATTATCTGTGAATATTTTTTCCAAAACCAAAATTTGTCTAGTTTCATATTCATTACTTTCTAAGAGCTTATATACATTTTCTTTCAGTGTTTTGTTATACATAAATCTTAGAGCATAAATAAATAAAAATGTGTGTGTGTGTGTTGTGTGTGTTCTTTGAATGCATGAATAGTATTATTTTCTTCTGTTCGGCGTAGATGTAATGCCAACTGACATTTAAAATCAAAAGAATATTCTCTTTCATATATATATATATATATATATATATATATATATATATATATATATATACACACACACACACACACCACACACATATATATATATATATATATATTTTTTTTTTTTTTTTTTTTTCTCAACAAAACCTGCTTTCCTCTTTGTACTCATGTATATCATATCAAGCCCAGTTATAATCTCCCGCCTCTGAAGGCACTTTTCCACATAAATGAACACATCGCAAACCATTCCTGAGGGAGAA
>NC_061092.1:17668717-17688717 GCF_015104395.2 Macrobrachium nipponense
AAGGTACGATAGATGGGTTGCTGTCTCTCTCTCTCTCTCTCTCAGGGTTTTCACATGGAAAGGCAGAAGAGGTCCACCCTCTCCCCACTCTCTCTCTTTTTAAGGTTTTACAAGCGTAGTTAAGAAAGGCTGCCCTCCCCCCACCCGCCCCCCATTCATCTCTCTCTCTCTCTCTCTCTCTCTCTCTCTCTCTCTCTCTCTCTCACGAAGGTTGCTCAGAGGGCCAGACCGAGGAGTTCCACTCATTCTCTCTCTTCTGGCTGACCACCCACTGGACAGTGGGAGATTCAATTACCATAGGCAAATTGCAATTAAGGGAGCCTTAAGTTACTTAACACCAGCTGCTGCTACCTTCCATATTTGATTACTTCCCTTCATCAAGGGGCGTTTAATTATCTCTGTTTCTCTCTTTCGCGGTCTGTTTACTTATAATCAAGAACAGCAACCGGGAACATTGGATTCCTTGGTGCAAATGATAACAATAATAAGGAAAATTACTGTAAATCAGTGTATCTGTAGACCATTCGGCTTTTGCATTACAATTGTACTATTCTGGCAGTTGAATATCCCCTTACTTTTATTATAATGTGATGAATTTGAATTGAAAACCACCGTATTTTCAATTGCCATGACCATAAAGCATCTCATAATTTAGGACGTTTATTGGTTCATCTCGGAGGCAGCCAAGATTAATGTAATTATTCAAGAAAAATAATACTGACTGATTTGTTTACGCAGTCTGGCGTTGCAACGATTAAGGCCATCGAGGTAGAAACTGGAGAAATTCGTAAACAATGACTTTTGTGAAAAAATATATAATTTAGAAAATGTCAAGTATGTACCAAATTTAATGATAATAATAATAATAATAATAATAATAATAATAATAATAATAATAATAATAATAATAATAATAATAATAATAATAATAATAATAAGAAGAAGAAGAAGAAGAAGAAGAAGAAGTGAAGTAAATTTTACTTCTGCTTATGCCCATTAGTAAGTTCTATCCAAGTATGTTATCTGATGAAACGAATAATAATGAGAATAAAATTACTCCAAACTCGCTCTTCAACACAACCTCCACACACCCCACTCTAACCCTGGCCCCCTCCACTTCCCTCATGGCAGTCACTCTGTACCTGTCAGTCATACGTCCCCCAAACTCCTGACAGACCGAGACAGACGCCATCTTGACATCTCGGCGACATTTCTTTGACGCGTCTCGTTTTCCACCTGTCGCATCTGGTTTATCTGCTCAGGTCATAAATTTCCTGGTTGGCTCCCCGGTACCTGGTGATACGCTCACCTTCTATATCAGGTACGCACCCCAGGTGGTATTTTTATTTATATTCTCTCTCTCTCTCTCTCTCTCTCTCTCTCTCTCTCTCTCTCTCTCTCTCTCTCTTATCCACTTCCACACAAACGTACACATTCATAAACTTTTTTTTTATCTTCAGTAAGCTGATTCTCATAGTAAGGGTGGCTACATAGAATAACAAAACCACAGTCGCTCATACTTTCACACGTTTATCTTTCTATGAATTACGTATATTATGCTCCAATTGAAAAGGATGAAAGGATGAGAGGGTTTGAAAATTTAATCTACTGGTGAATGTATCTTCAGTGACGTTAATTTTCTTTTGCCAAAATATTGGAGCATTTAATATAATAATAATAATAATAATAATAATAATAATAATAATAATAATAATAATAATAATAATAATAATAATAATAATAAAAACCTTTGCTTTAGTTCATAGCGGCAAGATTTTTCAAAATCAATAAGAATCAGAAAACCTTCGGCAACGTTATGGTAAAGTTGGTATCTACGGTAAAAACAAAACTTCGAAAAAAATCTTTAACATTAAAAGAGTTCGTAAAATGGGGCTTATCTACGACTCAAAAAACTCACTTACCAGAAGCAAAATTTCGAAAAAAAAAGCTAAAAATCATTTTAAAAAGAGGGTCTATTTCGTACGACTCACGAAAAAATACACTTTGAACAATAAGCTAAATTTGGAAGAAAAATCATTAACATTAAAAAATACGAAAAGTTAGATTTCGGGAAATATGTTGCCTCAAATAAATAAAGAAATAAGTAAATAAATAAATAAGTAACTAAATAAAAAGAGATAAGGTTCGAACCTTACAACTCACGAAAAAGGCACTTCCTTTAAGAGAGGCAAAATTTTGAGAAAAGACCCGACTCCCTAAAAGGCGCTTCGGTCGGTCGCAGCAACAGCAAAAGCAGCAGCAGCCTTGGGGAAGATGGGGAAATTCGAACGCACCAGCACTTAGAAGCCATCCGTTTGTTTTTCGCATTTTTCGAGGACCTGGTGTTTGGTTTCCCCTTTTGCCATTTGCATAGTAAAGTATCCGCCTCTATTTACATACATTTCCAAGGATTTCCCGTGAGTCTACAACGTTATGGGCGTGGCAGAACACACACACACACACACACACAGGGAAAGGGGGCGGAAGAGGAGGGAGAGGGAAAGGGGTTGGTAAGCGTGATGATCGTGATTGCCTTCGTAATTATGTCAGTTGTAAAGGCCAGCTAATCCCCGACGAAAGTAACGGTGTAAGAATGAATGGGTCATTTTTGTGGCGTTGCGGGTATCGGGGCGATTGTTTTCCCGAAGAGCAGCGTTAATTAGCAATGTTTGCATAAGAATATTTATGAAAAATTAAATGAAAGTCAGGAAGAGAAGTGAAAGTAGGTTATGGGAGATTTCAGCGTCCTCTGTTTTATTCTTTCCAACACATTGCACCTGTAAACGTGACCACAAATCGATCCTGTTATTGCCGTCTTCAGTAGCTATCAACGACATATCGAGGAGGTCTCACTTTTATTTTTGTAAAGCTAGCTTTGTACTAAGCACTTACTCTTTCCTCAAGGAGAAGACTGTACACTAATGCTACTCTAATGACCAATCCAAATGTAGCCAGTGACCCACTGTTCTCCCATTTTCTTTCGTGCCATAATGACCCCGTGACGTCACCCCCTGGAGATCCTGACATCATTAGCCCAAGGAGGAAACGAAGACAAAACGCCACATCCGTGCAGCAGTGGCTCGTCTACGTGACAAATAGAAAAAATTACCTTCTGAAGGCGCACAGAGGATACATAGGTGATGCAAGGATACAATATACAAACTCGTTAATGATGATGACGACGATAAAGCCAATGATGATGATGATGATGATGATTGAGGTCCGCCGAGGAGGAGTAGGAGATCAGAAGGAAAGGAAGAACATTTGGCATCTGGGACGTGTTTGATTTCTCTCTCTGAGCGAGAAAGATGGCCATTTCCCCTTCCCTTTGATGACGTTCCGCGCAACCTGTTTGCGTATCATGTTCCAACTCTTTGTCTCTCGTTCCTGACGATTTAGGCGACTTCTCGTCGCTGAGCAGATGAGCCATTCGGGCTCCTCTTCTATATCAGATCGTAAGGAAGGTTTCGGTTTTGGCGGCGCCGTTCCTATCCTGTTTCGCCTCAAGATTTAAACGCTGCTGGTATTGCAGCGTGTATGGTTTTATTCCATTAATTATTTTTCAGCTCTCTGTAATATATATGTATATATATATATATATATATATATATATATATATATATATATATATATATATATATAGTGTGTGTGTGTGTGTGTGTGTGTGTGTGTGTGTGTGGTTTGTGTGTCATTTTATTCTTGTGAATGAATGTGGTCTAAGCAAATATAGAAATATTATATATATAGATATATATATAATATATATATATATATATATATATATATATATATAACACATAATATACCCGTTATATATATATATATATATATATATATATATTATAACACATATACACAAGTAAAACGTGAAGATTGTATATCACAAAGAGCTAGCAGGGAAAAATAATGAAAAGCAGCAGTACCTAGCGCCTTCGTGTGTTGTCGATACACCTCATCATGGTACAATTTATACCCTGATAAGATGTATCAAGCATACACGAAAGCGCTAGGTACAGTTGCTTTTTATTTGTTCCTGCTCGCTCTGATATATACACATATGATATATATATATATATATATATCTATATATATATATAAAAAATTTACTATTTAAAACGCATACAGCTCAAGGCTTCCGAGAACTCCCTTACTTAGATGCAAAAAGAACACGGACAGTCCCGTGATATCCCAGTAAAAAGAGAAAATGTGACCAAGTTTCTCATCCGAGAGAAGGAAGCAAATACAAAGCTCATGCACAGCTTTTCTCACAATCCCTAAATAACGAGCTCTTCGCGTGCGTGCGCACTCGGATCCGCAACAGACCTTGATGATTACGATAATATATTTTTCAGAGATGATAAAACAAAAAAAGTACCCACTTTTGGTCTTCATGATTCGGGCATGGCTGGTTTTACAAGTATTTAAAATCCATCAAAAAAATCAGGAGATTGTGTTTTTAAGATTCTTTTTACGCATTAGAATTATCATATATGGTTTGCCTGTCTGATTTCTTGGGCGAGGATTGTTTGCCTTTCTCAGCTCTCATTTTTTTAAAAGTAAATACGAATGTCTGTATTGTGTTGCGTCATCCCGTTATCTATTTTTGTATGTAATTTTATTAAACCGAGGTTTATATATTTTCCTTTATAACCTTTACAAATGTTATTATAAAACAGCCAATCTTGTGTGAGAGAGAGAGAGAGAGAGAGAGGGGGGGGGGGGCTGAGAGGGGAAAAGATGGGGGCTGAGAAGGGAGGGGAGGGGGGGGGGATTTCTCAAATATGGATAACCACTTTCCCGAGCAACACTAAACAAAACGAATTCCTGCTCGTTTCTCAACACATCATTTAGCGCAACCAGACCGAGCTGTCACGTACGCTATATGGCAATTATACAGACGAGAGAGAGAGAGAGAGAGAGAGAGGACTTTCGTGATACATCAAGTTTACTCTTCTTATGCGTCGTTAAGTGCAAGTCAATATTATGGTTTTCTTATTCAAACCCGTTGTTAATTCTACCTTAGACGCTTCCTGGCTACCGTTGCTCTGTAACCACAAAGTAAAACGCTAATGGTAATACACCAAGTACTTATTATAACGTCCCTTCCTATCTATAGGATTAAGCTCATCTTTTAAATCTGCAAGGAAGTAATCCAGGAAATTTTCAACCTACCAGAACATGAAGGAATATAATATGAGAAATTATGAAAAGCGCCAGATCCTTACAAACATAAACCAACCAACGTGTGTAACTCCTACACACTCACACTCTCACCACGAACATGCACATAGAGTGCAATTGCGCATGCGGCACACGCACGATGCTAATTGGGTCGTTTGTGTGTTTGTCTGTGTGTTCCACTTCCAGCACTAGGGGAAAAAAATGAGGAAAAAATAATGATAATCTTTAATAAATCCATCATTCAGCACACATGCTACGCGCGAAGGAATACATTTACATCGAGAACTGTAATGAGTCAATACTTAAAAGTCAAACTAATGAACAATCACGCCATGATACATGGAGCGAGCAATAATGGTCTATTAATTCATGTCAATATCGTAATTAATCAGGTATGACGTACCAAGCCTGCAATTCAGCCATTGAAGTCGAGACCATAATTATCAAGTATGAAGCACGTAGAGCCGGTGATAATAATTCATATAAAGAAATCGATATCTTCGATAATCAGGCAAGATGCATCAAGGCGGCAACAATAACTGAGAAACGGGCCAAAAACATTAATAATCTGGCATGGTGTATTAGCGTGTCACTAATAATTCAATAATTGAAGTCAAAATCGTGAATAACCAAACATGATGTATATCGATCCACATTTCGTTAAAAGCATAACAGAAGACCATCACAGCTACTATCAACGGGACCATTTTACTGCTCAGTTCATTCAAGTGCTAACGATTTATTTATTCCAGAAGTATGTAGGTTATGGTCTATTACGCAGCGGAATCCAGCCACTTTCATATCTGAATATAATGTTTCAGAAAATAGAGGCGCTTTCAGTAATGCAGAATAGTGTATCTCTCTCTCTCTCTCTCTCTCTCTCTCTCTCTCTCTCTCTCTCTCTCTCAGTGTGTTGCTGTTATGCTTCAATAACTGCAATAATTGGAGATGAAGAAGAGATAACAGCGGCCGGTTTCTAATTTGAATAAGTTAGAAAACAAGACCGGAGGGGTAAGAATTAGTGAGCTTTCAGCGGGGTCGTGATTTAAGAGACTTCGGCAGAAGCGCCATTTAGGAACATCATCATTTATGCTTCTGGAGATTCTCAAGAGAGTTTTACGCAACTAGGCTGATGGCGATATCCTCAAAAAAAAAAAAAAAAAAAAAAAAAAAGCATGATTAACGATGATGGAGAAACAGCAACTAGCGCAACAAACATAACATTAAGTCTACATTCCTTCTTGATTAAGACATCATACGATCACTTGATACATCGTTATGTTTTGTTTTATTCGCTACTGCAAAGACGCCGACAGCAATTGTTGCGAGTACCGGGAGCACTGCTATCACTATAAAGAACGACAGAGCAGATATTAAGTCTAGGAGAGCGCCGTGTGCGAGCCACGCCTCGAAAACCACACCAAAGCAGAACGCTCTCACAAGCATGGCTATAAAACATATATATTAGGAACACGCTCCGCAGTGCTCTCTAAACCGAACCGAGAGAACTCTGCACAAACAACTAAAGACGAACGGGCAAACAACAGCGTTCAGAGACGAGACGTAACTCGCAATTGCACAACAAAGCATCCGTCAAACACCGACTCCAAGACCTCATTCTTACGGGTTGCAAGAGAGGAGTGAGCTGTTTCCTTGACACGATCGTACGTTTGTTCTAGCTCGAACGACGGCGCTTTCTTGCAAACCGAACAATATTGCGCTGCCCCTTCTACGAGCCTTTAGACCAAGTATGGAGGCGTTTCCCTTCACTACGCATTTCAAAGCAAACGAAGAAAAAGAGAAAAAAAATCTCCATACATCAGGAGAAATAAAAGCCCGTCACCCAAGGAAGTGAGTGTGACAAGCAGAGAAAGGGGAGAGAGCGACAAGGCAATCATTATCTCGAAAGAGACACACAAAAGGTAGAAGCTATACAAGGAATAGGCTGCATTTGTACGAGGGGTCCGACCGACGCACTTGTTTGGAGATAAACAACGGGAACAATGGAACCTGGCTGAGACGCTGAGACGAAGAGGCGCTTGGAGAAGTTAGCAGAAGGTGGGGAAGCAACCCAGAGGCCGGGCTGGGGCTGGACAATGCGAACGTGGGTGGGGTTACAACGAGAAGCCAAAAATCGCCAGGATTTCAGAAAAAGGAACCAAGGGAAGAGCAGCAAGAAGTCAGGTCAAGGGGCCAGTTTTAAGATAGAGAAAAGCAAAAGGTTGTGGCCACAAGGGAAGAGGATATATATATATATATATATATATATATATATATATATATATATATATATATATATATATATATATATGAAAAATATCCCGAGAAGAGGGATTACAGCAAATCTATATAAAAAGGGGCTTATCCATTTTTTCATAAAGTAAATGAAAAATACTTTTGAAAAAAAAAAGCCAGTTGCAATCGAAAGTTTTATTTTCACCGTCCTCTGTAAAAGAAATAATCGCTTATCTATTTTTAACCTCCTATCTATATGTCATTTTGTTCATGAAGTCATAGGAATCACAATAGTTTGACGAAAAAGTAATAAATCAGTTCGTATACCTTTAAAAGTTAATGCCATTCGAAATTCCTGTAGTATTTATAATAAAGGACACTTGAAATGTAAGTTGCAATATGCTTCCATTCTGCACTGTAGATCAGTCACAAGGATGCGAATGTAAAGAAACTATATCATATAATACAGATAATTTTCAAAATTACTCGAACAAACCGAGATGTAGCTTTATGAAAAATGTACCACCAGAAACTACTTTGTACTCCAAAGGTTACCTAAACCTGAGACTAATCCTCAGGAAAAATTCCTGGAGAGAAAAAAAAATGACCTTATTTGACCTCTACTGAAAATGCGACGACCAATAAAATCGCCAATCGCCTTCTGAGCATTTCTGAGGCTGGTCACGGAATTATTTTCGGCCTTTAATAACGATGTGATGGGCTATAAAATACCGATAACGAAGTTCACACTCAAAGGCCGCTTAACGCCGTCCTGTTCACAGCTCGAGTGCCACGCCCACGCGAAACATGTCCTTTAAAAGAGCGTCGAATAAAATGAAGAAGTGGTCCGGGGGAGACCACGAAATGGAAACCCGGATTTTGTAAACATGCACCAGAACGCAACACCCAGTAAAAGTGATCATGGCTAGTCCCCGAGGGAGATGGCGAATAGGGAAGTTCGTGAGGCTGACAGCAGACGGGGCAGAAATAAAAGTGTCAGCATGTTTAAGGGGAAAAACGAGTAACTGAAGAGAGAAAACAATTTATTGTGCAAAAAAAGCTTAAAAAGCACAGCACAACAGGCAACCCGGACGCGGTATGCGTGTAGGGAAAAGCCCTCTTGAATGAATGGCATTGGCTGTGGTATTATACATACCTTTTCCACCCTATTGATTACTAGACAAACGTCATTCATCAGGGTTGATATGGTACTCTGGTAGTATTACAAAATTTAAATACTTATAGATAGCTATATTGGGAAATTACAATATGTTGAATAGGAATTACTCATTAAGTGATTGCACTGTATAATTAGTCTTAAGTATTATATATATTTTATGTAATTGAAGAGAAAAAAAACTGAACCATTGAAAAATGGAGAGCCAGCAGACTCACATCGCCGATCCCTCCTACAGGGCGGCATCCTTCGGTTGGGGTTTGGCCCGTCATGCAAAGAACAACTTAAAAGGAATTAACGGCGGCTGTGCGCGCCTCCACTCTAAAAACACCACTGAAGCCACTTAGGCTTTTATATTTCTATCAGCCTTTTTTCCTCTCTACCGAACATCCAACCGCTTGAACAAACATCCTGGCAGTAGTACTAAGCGCAGTTTTGCTTTTAAATGCTACAGGTGACCGCGAGCAAGCCGATGAGGGTGGAACGTCAGAGGGTTAAAACCGAAAGTTCATCGCCTGCCCAGAGAAAAAGAAGACAGCGCGAAAAACAGTTCTCACGTTCCAAATGTCAGGGGCATGTTTCCTTGGTTGCTTCAGGGCAATGTATTGCCCATCTTGAAATTCCGAGGTACTGGTAACAGTAGGCGAGACTTCCGAGGTTCGTTCCAAAACAGTCAGCTGGATGAGGAAAAAAAAAAGAAGTTGGGGCTTTTAGGAGTCGACCCGGATACCATAGTTGGCTTGGAAAATTAATCTAAATCTGATGCAAAAAGAATTGACTAATAACGTCCAACCATCAGGCAGGTTATTATGATTCGTAAGCGGCAACTACTTTCAAATGAATTTGCCATAAATATTGGTAATATACGTACAATTCGTACGAACGAAGTTTCAGTAGTGACATTGCACACACTAAAGAGCATGATTATGCTCCGATGCTTACCCTTGCTAAACTGGTCCATAAAGATAAATGCCAACAACTAAATATAGGGCATTTTAACTCTTCCACGCGATTAAACATCTATTAAAAAAAATTGGCATCGTAGAACAAATCGGCCATAATAACTAGCACCTCATTAACACGGATATCTTCCGTTTATCTGTAACTGTCTCGGGAATTAAAAGCCTTTCACTCGAAATAAAACCTGAACTGAGATGTTCGTGGCCTCATTTAGCACAGAGATAATTAGCTCATTTCAATGGTTGTAAAATGCAAGTCAAGGGGACATAGCCCAACGCTTAACAGGCTCTGAACATTCTACAACAGCCTTTAGTTCCTCATTACATCAAGCTCTGGCGAGAAAGAAGAAAAAAAGAAAAAAAGACAAAAAAATATTGACGTTTTGGAAAACAGTGAAATTCTCTTTAAAAAAAGGAGGGAAAAAAGTTCCCATTAGGAGAGCGAATCGTTCCTGATGTCTGTTGCTAAGTGGAGATAAAACTACGGTTTGTTGGGGGCGTGCGGTTGGTAGCGGTTACCGGAGCGGTTGTTTCGTCGCGGCTCCATATCCTTCGGATGCGGTCGGCGAGAGAGGAGGGGCTGCGGTCAACGAGGGAAGAGACCAACACTGCCGATCGGTTTTTGATGGTCGTCTGGCTTCTTCTGCAAAAGCTCTTAATGATGGCTGACACCGTGGTCTTCGCACTTTCATCTTTCACGTGGACTGCCTGACAGACTGGCTCTCTCTCTCTCTCTCTCTCTCTCTCTCTCTAGTGACTGAATTTTACGCAGCAATCTTTAAAGCGGTCCCCATCACTTAATTCCCGCTATTCTAGTAACAATCCTTAAGGCGACCCACTATACAATATGAATCGCAAATAATCTACGCGAGACATTTCTCTCATATGACCCAGTTCTCCGCCCACAAGCAAATGCGAATATGTAAATGCAAGCAATTCCATGACCTCAGCATGAGTAATCCCACACAAACGGCAAGAGTCCAAAACAATTCATCACGGTGCAACATGATGGCGTATGCACAAGAAACCCATAAAGCAAACCTCGGAGGGTCTGAGCCCCCTTGGCCAGGAACCCATCCTCCAGGGAGGCCTTTCAGGCATTTTCGCCGTCGTCCTCCGCCATTCCTACTACTTAAACTCTGGGTATGACAGGTAATGGCCGGATGGAGGGACTCTGTAAAATTATATTGACTTCACAGCAGCTTCTATAAAAGGCCAAGGACTATTAAGAGTGATCCGTCTGACCCCAAGCGTTCAAATTCGGATTCGGCCGTATACCCGCCGTTCGCTTAGTACTTCGGCTTCGTTATAAATTATGTGGTTAGAGAGCCATTAAAAGAGGCTTTGCAGTATTTCATTCCTGGGAAAGATATTACAAGTCCGACTCCCCGGAATGGGGTGTGAGTCTTAGCCGAAGAGGTCTCCCATTTTCACGAGTCACATCCACTCACCGATTTGTTTTTTTGTAAGCCTAACACACACACACACACACATACACACACACTACACGATAGGCCCAGTGCTTCTGTTTACCTGTGATTTCGGAACCTGACAGTGCTTCAACAGCAAAGAGTTACAGGCAGTGTAGAGAGGGGCATGAAACTACCAAAATTTTCCTAAAAGATCTATTCCCAATAGGAAAAATTTGTATGGCTAATATATATATATATATATATATATATATATATATATATATATATATATATATGTATATATGTATATAGTATATATGTATACATATATATATATATATATATATATATATATATACATACATATGAACATTTATAACATAAAACAGGGACTAATCCCAGCTATTTTCTTTGAGACTGAGCAAAACCTTACCAAAAAACAGGCATGTAGATGTGAGAAAGCAAAAAAAATAAATAAATAAAAAGGAAACCAACATCAGCAAATGTTGCAAACAACGCCTCCACAAAAGCCACTCTAAAACCCTCATATGCAACATGTGGATTTGCCTTGCATGAAATGTCCCCGTAGGTGGAAGGGTTCAATTGCAAGGCTGCGCTAGTCTTGCTGGGGCGTGGTGGCTTCCTGATGCACACGTGTGCATCCAGTTCATAATCATTATCATTATTATTATCAGTTTATCGTGCATTTGTCTATGCAGCAGCCTACGCTGCACGACTTTCATGTTACGTACAAGGGGACCACTCGTTCCGCAATGAAAGTTACTGCAAACGTTCTGTGCACCCAGCTTAAGCTATTGCATAAATCGCGAGCCTGATGTGGAGATTCTATCTTTGGATATGTACTAAACCCTCAGCAGTTTAAGTATGCTTGCAAAGGCACAATATATTTGTGGTTAATTGAAATATCAGGGGGCCAGGCATCTGCATTCAGGCCGAGGACACTCAAATGCTCCAAATACACTGAATAATTCATGCTCTCGCCCGCCTGCATCTTATTCCCTTTGTTTTGCAACGTAAGACTTTGCTGACTGGAAATTATCATTATTGTTATTTTCCAAAGTAAAACCTTATTATTATTATTATTATTATTATTATTATTATTATTATTATTATTATTATTATTATTATTATTATTATTATTGGATAAAAATCCACAAAAATGACAATGTACACACATTTCTAAATAATTATTTGCAGTTACCTTATTATGGATTTTTCATCATTTTAGTGACTCGTGTGATTATAAATTTTGATAAGTTATTAGCATTATTATTATTAAAAAGCAAGACACAGATTGCGGTTCTAGGAACAGAAACGACTTTTAATATCGATAACCAGGCTAATGCAATGCAAAGATCTTATATCAAGGCATAAAAAAATAAAAACATATTCAGTTTAATAAACTTAACAAAACCTTTATCAAAAAATCATACACTTTCTAGACTTGGATATCATTCTTAGGGATTTATGAGGACATTTTTAAGCCATGACGATAAATCTCACAAACATTCTTGCATACTTTCCGACGACAAGACACTGCCATTCATTCGTACTGAGCATTCTCCGTCTGTATTACATTTCAATCTTGAGAATATGTTCGTTGTAAATAATCAAGTTTCTAATCTTATATATTTCGACGTATGTGCTTCTCGACGTCCACGTTAATTTTAAAAGTTTTCGGCGAATCGATCTTATATAATTTCCCAACGTCTACATTACGCTGTCTCAGTCTCACAGAGAATTCAAAGACAATTATACTATATCAAATCTCCATACATCTCAAGTGTCGATATAACTATTGCGTCATTTTTCCATAATTTTCGATGTCGACACTGCAACATTTCTCCGTTATACAGCGTTCTTAAGAATTGAAAATAACCTAGTTGTCGAATATTATCACTGAAGTAGATCTCGATGGCGAGTAACAAATAGGTCGATTCGTGCAAAGTTCCATTTTAACGTCTTTCGAACAGGGTAATTGCTACGTTTCATGTCTACGTAACTGACAAATAATCTTTCTTGCTTTATTGCAAGTGGCCGCGCTTGTCAAGTTTCTCCGGGGGCTTCGCTTGACCTCAGCTTTCAAAGAGAAAGTCGTTTTGTAAAATCTTGGACATAGTGTTGACATGAAGCGAAATTAAACGTCAATTCTGCTACAAGACCACATGAGCTACAGAAATCACTGGTCCTGATGACGTCTTCTAACTCAAAAGAAAAAAAAAAGAAAAAAGAAAATAAAAGAAAACTAAATGAGACTTTCCTTGCACAATTTATTAAATGTTCTACACTCTGCTTAAAGGATCTTAAAATAATAATAATAATAATAATAATAATAATAATAATAATAATATAATAATAATAATAATAATAATAATAATAATAATAATCAACCTCACTGTTCGCCAATTTTCCCAGTGTGGTAAAGTACATTTTAAGCAAACACACGGAAAAAAAAAAAAAAAAATAAAAAAATATATATATATATATATATATATAAATCTATATATCTTTATACTATATATATATATATATATATATATATATATATATATATATATATAGATAGAGAGAGAGAGAGAGAGAGAGAGAGAGAGAGAGAGAGAGGAAAACTGCCACTGCGCTTGTGTTATTGCCACCACGCCTTATCACGTCGAAGAGAATTACTCAGCGGAATCCTGTGATGTTGATTTAATGGCGATCATATATTGACACTGAGCTACCCGTAGCCTCCTCGCACTTCCATCTCTAACCCCCACCCCCAACCCCACTGAAGGATATGGAAGGGATGAGTGGGGGGGGGGAGACCTGCCTTAAGAAAACTTCTCTCAAGGGCCTACTGTTGGGAAATATGTACTTTCTCTACGCCTCTTGATTCCATATCATTCATTTCGAAGACACGCCTTCGCCTTCCCGGAATGACTTCAGGGGACAAAGCTGAAGGCACACCAACTCCTTTTATTATAATTATCTTTGCTTTTTTCATTTATTCTTTTATTATCATCATTTCTGCTATTTTTAATGTAATTGTTTTACTGATAATCTTGAGACATTTCAGTAGGTATTCATATTTTCTTCCTGAAATTTGAATCAAAAACAATATATCCCAAAGGTTTTCATAAGCTGGATATAAATCACTGGAGAGAGAGAGAGAGAGAGAGAGAGAGAGAGAGAGAGAGAGAGAGAGATTCTTGTTTTAGGACGCTGAGACATTAAACTAGGAATAGCATGTTTCTCTTATGAATAAGCTCATATTTGAGAGACTGGTACATCATGAATTAAGAGATCGTGCGGGAACAAGGCAGAGGCGCAGAGAGAGAGAGAGAGAGAGAGAGAGAGAGAGAGAGAGAGAGAGAGAGAGAGAGATGCAGCTACATCAATTGATGTCAATTAAGAGAAACTCAATGAAATGAAACACAGATGGATTTTCAACAGACGCCAAAAGCCAGAAGTGTGTCACAATGGCCAGAAGTTATGTTGAAAGAAAGAAAAAAAAAACATTCTCCAGCTGATCCTTTCCATGGCAGTTGGCGCTAGAAAGGACTTGTATAATGACTAACTTCTTCCCTACTGACAATAGGAGACTGGGTGGGACCGAACGTTTGCGGTGATCGCAAGCTGCCTTTTAAATACCTTTTTGTACTCCTAATGGCTTCCCCCCACCCCCCGTGGTTATTAGCGCCTTAATTGCAAAAGCCGGACATTTGTCCTCGGCGCGTGGCGGCTGCTACTGGGTGCTCCTTCAAATGGCTGCGTTAACATTCGGAAGTCCATTAATAAGTGAACCTCCAGATGGCGCTCTTTAAGCGCAATGAGATAGCAACTGACAAAAATGAAAAGCCTGTGAAAACCGTCCTATTACTGTCAGGTGAGAAATATGTTCGAGTCCAACAACTCAACAAATCCGGGTAACCATCCCAGTTTCTAAACTTTCTATATTTGAAATATAAGAATTTCAGCTTTTGTTATCGGTGCCAACCACGTTAACTAAACCGTCTTGCCTCCGGAGATGTTGCAGTGCATTACTGGCCATAAATATCTTTAAAATATGAAACAATAAATCTACTGGTTCCTTCAGCAAACGCTTTTAGACCCAACTTGACTGAATTATGGAGAACAATCAGCTATAAAGTAAAGAATGATTCTGGCTCATTAAAAGCTGTAGAATATTTTGCAAAGCATAAAAGTATATAAATAAAATAATAAATAATAAAAGCTAATAAAACCAATCCCACACATCATCCTCGGTGACAGTTATACGGTCGTTACCGCCAAGAAAGTCCACCACCTTCACCGCGAGAGGAAACACCTTCAGGTACCGGCGCCGAAAATTATTTTAACCGAAAAACAAAAGCGAAAGAAAAATGAGAGGTCTACTACAGCGCTTTCCACCAAAAATTCATTCAGCAACGCACAAAATTGCCAGTACGGACACCCAGAGAGAGTTTTTTGCACCAAATAATTACCGCAGGTCTGACCATATCTGGGCATAGGATCATAATGGGCAGGGTCAGCCGGTAATTCTGAAAACAATAGAGAATTCTCCAGTTTTAAAAACGTATGCTAAAAGAAAAAGAGAGAGAGAGAGAGAGAGAGAGAGAGAGAGAGAGAGAGAGAGAGAGAGAATGTATCGCAAAATAAAAGAAAAATTCGCCTGTATCTGGCCATCAAACTGTTATTTGTCTTTTTTTTTTTTTTTTTCGTTTAAAGGAATGGGCGGAGGTGGGAGAGGGGATTGGGAAAGGAGGTTGACAGCGATACGTTTCACCTGTTTTTGACGATACCCGACGCTTTTTCGAAATCTATATAATTGCAGGTGGAAGCCTTCTACTTTTCCTTCTTCCTCTTCTTTTGCGCTCCGGGGCAAGGGCATCGAGATAGGCCGTAAGGACGTTAATTGCAGGTGGGAGAGATGCAGGCCAATTAACTAACAGTGAAACTAGGTAACTATACGTTCCGCAAATCCACTTCTGATGGCGATAATGATGATGATCATGATGACGGTACCGAAGGAGAAAACGTTAAGAGAATTATACCAATGCCAGATGGCCAGGTGGGACTACTGCTATTTAATTTCATTCTGTGATTTCTAATTTTTTTTTTTTTTTAATCAAACGGCGAATACTTTCCTTGTTTTTCATGTTAGTGTTCTTCTGAATTTCTTTTCTCTTTCTTTTATTGCCGTGTTGTAGGTTAAGAAAAAGAGAAATAGAAAATTCAGAAAGAAAATACTAGAAGTTTTTAGTACATTATGCACATTAGCATATTTCCTGTCCAGAACACCGGACATATACCTTACCATACCTAAACTAACTGTATTTGCTGTCAGTGGAAATTATTATTTCTAGAAATAATTTCTAAGTGCAGTGGAAAAATGGCGCCATTGGTGAATGGATATACAGGAGAAATATGAACAGTTCCAACAGAATTACCCAGTAAAAAAAAAAAAAAAAAAAATAAAGAAATACAATGATGTACTTTATGCAACACCTTTACGAAAAAAGATACAAGTGCCACTTCAAGCAATGTTCTTTGTAGTTTTTGCACTGTCAAATCAATGATCAATAAAAATCAAGACATGAAGTATATATAGTTTTTGTTTCACATTCTTTGCAATAAAAATTCAACCAATTAAGTATATACGCAGCTTATGCAGCACATTCTTAAAAAAAATTAAACAATTGAAGCTATGAACTATGTTTTTTTGCAATTGTAAAGTCAATGGTTTGGAAAAACCAAGAAATTTTTGTGTTGTTCGTGCTACACATTCTTTTGCAAAAGAATTTATTTATATATATATATATTTATATATATATATATATATATATATATATATATATATATATATATATATTATATATATCATATATACATACATACATACATACATATATATATATATATATATATATATATATATATATATATATATATATATACATACATATATATATATATATATATATATATTAGTTTATGCAACACATTCTTATAAATAAAACTGATCAAATATCTAATTAAAAACAAGATAAACAACCATTCACCTTTCGTTGCTTATACACACACACACACACACACACACACAGGTGAGATAGGAAGCAATTTCAACGATCATTATTTGCGGTTCTAACAGGCGCCTAAGTGATGGTCATTCTGCGACGACAACAGAGCCAGACAAATTACATGTCAAAATCAGACATCCATTTGTCATCAGACTCTCTTAATGGAAAATTTATACGCGGGGTAATGATAATGGTCATTCGTATGAAAAACAAACAACAATGTGGGCACAATACCCGTAATAAACAAAAAAATTGTCTGCAATGGTAATGGACATTACCATAAGGTATGTCGGGTAAGAAAGTTCAATGGTACTGAAACAGGGCAACAGAACATTAGCACCTTAAAGAACATATACCAGTTAAAACACCAGTCTTCCTCCTTATTAACAGCCGACTTAGCATTGTAAACTAATAACGACAAACAGAAAGCTTAAGAATGAATTAAGCCTTGACTTGCCTTGACACTTTTAAGGACGACTACCATGAAAATGAAGTGAAAATAAAATGGGAAAACGAAGAGGGAAGATGAAGTAGAAAAAAGTATGATAAAGCTCCTCATGTTCTATGCAACAATATGGAGGCAGCCCATCATCACGAGGGGCCTTTCCTACGGGGTGTGGCTGGAACCTCAGATGAAACTCTGACCACCAAACCTCCCAATTTGCGGAAATATTCAGAACTCTTAACCCTTCTCTTCGAATAAAAAAAAATAACCAAAGAAGGCCACACCGCAGAAATGAAATTCGATTTAATCTAAACCATACGAGTTTGTCTAAGCCAAAAGAAGCTTCCGGGTGAACATTTTATCATAATAACGACTAAGGACAGAATCCTAAGATGCAGCGTCTCGAAAGGATATTTCAACAAAGAAAGTAATGTTTTTTTTTTAAAGTCAATAGCACGGCATAAAAAGGCACATTAAATTTTGTTGGCATATTTTGCATTGGAATCTTGGCACATGAAAGACAGTTGCCTCTTTACAAACAGTTTACACTGCCACTTTCAATTTGCTTATGATAGGTTCAAACCCTAATGATACAAAGGACTAGTAAGATTTATGTCATTTTTTGTTTTCTATGTCTGACCGATTTTACAGTATTTCCTACATATATAATTAATTATTTTCTACGTAATTAATTTATATTTAAAAATCTGATATTTCGAAGTAATAAAAAAATAAATAAAAAACAGAAATAGAACAAGGCGCTTCCACTTCTCCGTACAACACTCTATCCATCTCAGGTCAAAGGTGACCACTCCCGAAATACAACTTGAACTCTACAAAATCTAAAAGTCACAAACAAATCTAATCATTAGGCCGTTATTGTAATACGTCTCGAGAATGCAAGCCGCGACTGAAAAGATGCGCCCCTGGAGAATCTCGCATCGCTCCCCTTTGTGGCCTGACAGAGGAAGAGCTTGTTAGAGCCCTTTGGGAGACACGCTGCGATAACACGTCGGTATGCTCCGAGAGATATATGGACATCATAAAAAGCTAAGCCCTTATTGCACCGTAAGCTCTTGTTATGGGGATTCTAAAAGGATTAAAGTCAAACTCGAGTATTTTTATGGGAGACCTGCAGTATTCTGTGAGGCAAATAGCTTGTTCTCCCTCTCTAAGATATATATATATATATATATATATAATATATATATATATATATATATATATATTATATTAGTACTATATATAAAAAAAGGGAGACCATATTGTGAAAAACGCATAACTCCCCTCCCCTACAAACAATAATGTGATATCTAGGGCATCAGTGCAGTTTGATGAAGCTACCAGGCGCTACTGGAAGTTTTCTGTATGTACATATACACACAAAATACACGCACACACACAATATATATACACACACACACACACACAACATATATATATATATATATATATATATATATATATATATATAAAATTTCATATGGTTTTTATAGTAACATTCATATTAATACATGCATCACCACATACATGCATACATACAGACCTCAGTTCTCCATGAAACCCATAAAATCAGGAAATGCTCTTGAAGGGGAACCAACACTTTCCCTTGGGGTACTCCATACTGTGAAGCGACCAAGGGCGGAATCTCTTCGGCCAGGTGGTGACCAAAGTTATGGCTCTTATTACTTCTGCATCTCATGTCTCGCTATCATTTCCTTAAAGTCGATACGACATACAGGCAACTTAAAAAAAAAAAAAAATTCCTCATCAAGGAAGCCAACTCGTGAGACAATAGCTTGTGCTGTCCTTCCTTTGTAAAATTATATAGCCATCAATATCCCAAATGGAAGTAGTAACATGGATGGATGGTTTTCCGTAGTGTTTACTGTCTTCCTCGATGTTCTCCGCCAAACGTCTGTTCCATTCCAGTGCGGACATTAAAAAGGCATTATTACGTGACCTTACTATAACCACATCTTAGGTAAATACTTTGGGGATTTTCAGTACCTAGGAATTACATTGACACTGTCATAGTCATCATAAGAGCCATCAACATCTTACCATTAGGGTTCTTGCTTTTATTTATTTATTCATTGAATTTTTTTAATTTTTGCAAATTATATAACTGAACTAATCGAACGGCTGAGTAAGATCCCAATAATCATCGCAAAGGAATATTAAAATGATACAACTCTTGAAAGTACAATATCTTTCAATGACCAAACAATGGTCGATATTCAATCCAGCGGTAAACTGAATGAAAAAATAAAATCGAATTAGTCACTGCACAGGACTGTGTGGATCAGTGCACAGGAATTCTATCGCTTTCCAAGTCTCAAGGTACTAGAGAGGTTCTTCAGTGTGGGTCGAATACAGCTGGGGGTCGAAGGCTGGGGTGGGTGGGGTGGGGGTGGGGGGTGGGGGGTGGGGGTGGGGGGGAGCAGAGTCATTCGTCCTCCCGGGAATGCCAAATGAAGGCCACGTTAATAAATCATAACGAGGCAAGGT
>NC_061092.1:17693717-17753717 GCF_015104395.2 Macrobrachium nipponense
TAATAATAATAATAATAATAATAATAATAATGAAAGAGTTCACGATAATGTAAGTGTAAACAAATATGTGTATAAATATACATATACATACATTTTATATAAATGTATATATAGTTGTATAGTATATACCTTTAAATATATATCTGCACTTACAGCATTGTGGATTTTTTTACCGTTATAGTGATTCGTATGATTAAGAGATTTTTAATAATAATAATAATAATAATAATAATAATAATAATAATAATAATAATAATAATAATAACAATAATAATAATAATAATAATGTATTAGTCATTTGCATAACCTCTATTTTGTTTTGTATCTTTATAAATTTTTTTAAAATATTACCTGGAAACATTCACGGCGCAACGGAAAGGTACATTTTAAAACCGGTCCCATCAAAGTAACAAATCCTCGTTTTAATTCCTGAATTTTTCAATGATGAAAACAATCAATAACACAAAGGCCACAAATCTTATCACTGTAAATGGTCTATTGAAGCCTTTACTCGTAAATATCGTCCATTTCTTGCCTAGCGAATTACCAACATACACAGGACTGAGATATCATTATCAGAACACAAGAAATGCGATACATTATCGCCTGGATATTGCCCACTCGACGAGTTTCCTTCAGTCGAAACGGAGTAAAAACTTGAACGCGAGTATCAGGACTTGTATACAGGCATTTCATACTCGTCGAAAACTATCCGACACGGATGTTGTTGCTTGAGATTAAGCTGGCCTTATGTCAGCACGGGCTCTTGCCCCTAGAGCAGCCCGTAGGACACGGATGGCGTGTTGATTTGCCTGGCTTATAAGCCGATTCAGATTTCGCCTTTCGAAAACTAATGACGGAATGTCTGTCAAAAGCTGGATCAAACGTACTATTGCAACTTAGGAAAATGTAGGACTGTAGGACGTCTCTCTCTCTCTCTCTCTCTCTCTCTCTCTCTCTCTCTCTCTCTCTCTCTCTCTCTCTCTCTCTTCCTTTCTGCATGGCTGCCAACTCCGCATTTCCTTCAGCCCAACTCTCACGCTTCGAGTCCCAAAATCTCCGACAATTACAGACAATTCTCGTTTTTTTCCCCCTTCTTCTATTTTAATACATTTTCGATTCGAAATCATAAAGGGTTCTCTAATCTCGGTGATCAGCGGTGCACACTTTGCAGAACTACTGCAATGACCTGGTGGGGGTGGCGAAAGCCTGCAATTACGCTCGTATAACTTATGTCTCGAGATTTCCTTCTCTTTCTAAGATCTGGAGGATCTTTTTCCTTCTTTTTTCTTTCCTTCATGAGGCTATCTGAGGGCTCCGTTTTTCACGTTATTTTTTGTATGTATTTTTCTTGCTATTTCACTGCCGACATTCTGCGCACGCAGATAAGGAATACGTATACATTATATATAAATGGGGCTATATAAAATAATATATAAAATATTATAATATATTATATAATTATATATAATATAGATATTAATATAAAATAATATTCTATATATATTTTATATATATATACTTATTAATATAATATTATTATCTATATATTATCTAATTATATATTTTGTCCAGTACATACATACCTTACCTTACCTTACAGACCTTACATCTTGTTCGGGTTGCCCAGGTCCCTCAGTGTGAGGCACCTCTAATGTTTCTACCAGAGAGTTGCTAGTACATCTTCCGGTATATTTTGCATCTTCCAATCTTGGATGGTCTGGGATGCAGTTTAGATATTTGTCGAGCTTATTCTTAAACACATCTACGCTCACTCCTGATATATTCCTCAGATGAGCTGGCAACGCATTGAATAGACGCTGCATTTATCGATGCTGGTGCGTAGTGGATTAATGTCCTGTGTGCTTTCCTTATTTTTCCTGGTATAGTTTTGGGCACTATTAATCTACCTCTGCTTGCTCTTTCTGATATTTTTAGTTCCATGATATTTTCTGCTATTCCTTCTATCTGTTTCCATGCCTGAATTATCATGTAGCGTTCTCTTCTCCTTTTCTAGACTATATAATTTTAAGAATTGTAGTCTTTCCCAGTAGTCTAGGTCCTTAACTTCTTCTATTCTAGCTGTAAAGGACCTTTGTACACTCTCTATTGTGCAATATCCTTTTGATAGTGTGGGTACCATATCATATTGCAATATTCAAGTGACTACGAACATATGTTTTATAAAGCATAATCATGTGTTCAGCTTTTCTTGTTTTGGAAGTGCCGTAACAACATTCCCATTTGCTTTACATTTTGCCAACAGAGTTGCTATTTGATCATTGCATAACATGTTCCTATTCATCATCACACCAAGGTCTTTAACTGCTTCCTTATTTGTGATGGTCCCTCATTATTAGGTCCCTTATATGCATATAGCTTTCTTTCTCTGTCTCCATAATTTATTGATTCAAATTTATCAGAGTTAAATACCATCCTATTTACCTCTGCCCAATCATATACTTTGTTAAGGTCTCTTTGTAGAGCGTTCCTATCTTCATCACAAGTAATTTCTCTACTTATTCTTGTGTCATCAGCGAAACTACTCACTACCGAATCCTTAACATTATTGTCTATGTCTTCAATCATAATAACAAACAGTATTGCAGCTAACACCGTACCTTGCGGCACACCGGATATTACCTTGGCTTCATCCGATTTCTCGTCGTTTGCAATAACTATCTGTTTTCTGTTGTGTAAAAATTCTTTTAACCATCTTCCTACTTTATCCCACGATGGTTGTGTTTTCTAATTTTCTTCGCTAATATATTATGGTCTACTTTATCAAAAGCTTTTGCAAAGTCTAAATAAACCACATCTGTTTCATTTCCCGCTTTTCATATTTTTGAATATGTTCTCACGGTGGACTAACAGTTGGGTTTGTGTACTTTTTCCGGGTACGAAACCATGTTGTCCTTTATTAAACAAATTATTTTTTTATTTAAATTAAATGTTTCATAATATTTTTCTTCATTACCCTTTCATACACTTTCATAATATGTGATGTTAGACTCACAGGCCTATAATTACTTGCCTCTAGTCTTGATCCACTTTTGAAAGTAGGGGTAATATATGCTAATTTGTGCTCATCATAAATCTTGCCTGTATCTACACTTTGTCTTAATAATATTGCAAGTGGCTTTGCGATAGAATGAACTACTTTCTTTAACAAAATAGCAGGAATTCCATCAGGCCCTGCAGCAGCTCCATTTTTAATTTCATTAATAGCCTGCACAATATCAGCTCCATTCCAATTAATATCTATGTCAGCTAAATATTCACTATTTTCATCCCTTACTTTCTATATCATTATCTTCATTATCTATTCTAGGGGTGAATTCTCTCTTATATCGTTCTGCCAGTATGTTGCAAATTTCCTTTTTCATTCGTTAATCTCCCTTCAATTCTCAGAGGGCCTATTTCTATTCTTCTTTTATTCATCTTCTTCGCATATGAGTATAATAGTTTGGGGTTTTGCTTGATATTTAATAGGGTTTTTTCTTCCAAGTCCCGTTTTTCATTTTCTTTTGATTGTATAATCTTTTTGTTCTGCATTTTCTAATCTTACTTTTTAGTTCTATAACTTTCCATGCATTTTTTTCTTTTGCAAGACCTTTTTTTCCACTTTCTGATTTTTCTGGAACAAGATCCTTCTGTCTCTTGGTATGCATGAATGATGTTTACTTTTCTTCTTCGGTATATATTTTTCCACTATTTTCTCCAATATTTTTATATAATATCTCCGTATTTACCCTTATGTCATCACTTACGAAATGTTATCCCAATCTTTGTTTAATTCTTCATTAATTTCTGACCATTTTTATATTTTTACTGTAGAAGTTGTATTTTCCATATCCTTCCCACTTTTTCATTTCTTGCTTATCTCTATTTTCACTTGCTTTGGAATGAACTGTTAATTCTATGACATTATGGTCTGAAATACTCGCATTATAAACTATTATTTCTTTAACATAATTCATCTCGTTCACAAATACTAGGTCTAAAGTATTTTCCTTTCTTGTTGGCAGGTGATTTATTTGTTGAATGTTGTATTCCAGTAGCATATCTAATAGCTTTTCAAATTGCCTCTTATCTTCTGCACTACTATTACTCTCTTTTTTATATGTATAAGTACATACATACAGTATACATACATACAGTATACATATATACAGTATATCCTTCTTCAACATTTCGTAATATTCCTGTACCTATTTTTCCTGAACACACAAATTGAGGAAAATCATAATTTCATGTGTAACGCATACATACTGGTTAGACTTAACTGGCAATGCGATGTATTTCTTGCTTGTATAAATAAATAAATAAATAAATAAATAAATAAATAAATAAATAAATAAATAAATAAATAAATAAATAAATAAATAAATATATGTATACATATATGTATATATGTATGTATATGTATACCATCCACCATAAATGAAACTTTGTTTTGGTTATTCTCACTAATCATTATCAACTCTATTTTCAATAATTGCAAAAACATACCCAGTCTCTTCGTATGTGTTTTTATCTTTTCCTGTTTTTTTAGTGACTGTCACCTTGAAATAAATCAGCCCTCGATGCTTACATTTCTTTTTCTTATTCTGCTTACGCCGCAGATATTTTATCGACGAGGATGGCATCCACTTATTGTCCGTGGTTACACAAATTGAATGAGTCCCACAAATCTATAAAACGTTTATGCTACTACATAATTCGGAGGGAGAGCAAGAGATCGGTGGACTACTTGTTGACATTAAGCAGTTATTAGGGCAATACTAATAGAAAAAGAGAAGGAGATAATAATGGATGATAAGAATCCAGTTCATCCTGGCAACAATAACGAGAGAGAGAGAGAGAGAGAGAGAGAGAGAGAGAGAGAAAGAGCAAAGATGATGCAAAACGCTAAATATTTTTCAGATCGAAGAAACATTCAAGGACAGCAAACACCAAGTGTTTCTCGACGTGTTAAATTCGACCAAAAGCGTCCCCCGACTATCCAAAACTTGTCAATGTGCATTGAACAGGAATAATAACAGGCTGTCAGTTCCAAGAACAAGAAAGAGTTTCGAATATTACCCCAAATTTGAGGCAAGGCAGTTTTTTAACTGCCGCCGGAGCTGTAAAGTTAATTGGCTCGGGGGAATATTTGCATAATTTCAGCTAAAGTAATTAGATGATGCAATTATAAACAATTACCGAAAATATCTGCTAAACGGAAACCACCGCCGATATCGCAAGTCGAAGTAAAAAATTTCACAATATATTAAGAATGCGTAAACGAAGAAAAAATGATGGCATATACTATACAACAGCTCCCCGCCTCCATCCCGTATTTCGTTGTAAATTTTTTTTTTTATCCCTCTCTCTCTAAAAGAGTTTGTTCATTTCCTGTAAAGGGTGTGGCTTACATGAAAAAAACACACAAAATACAACTGCTCCATACAAAGTATGCGGCATCTGAGTCAAGGATGAAAAACCCGAACATTCACATATCCTATGATGATTTTTTACACTTACTCTACTTCATAAAAACCAACAGGAAATCTTCGAAAGTTTTTTTCTTAAATTAATGGTCTACCATTTCGTTGAATTTTGGAGGTGTTTACTTTTCCTTCGATCAAAACTTCCGGCCAACATATATTGTTCTGTATTTCATACAAAATTTATTTCATTAGCATTCATTTGTTTTTCTTGTTATATTCCGATTTAACAATCACATTTATCATTGGCTAAACTATGGTACGACCCGAAAGTACACACACTTCAAAGTTTGCTCTCTCTGCCACATTAACATTTACTTAATAACAACAAAATAATGCTGAAAACAAATCTACATTATGATTGACAGCCATCGAAACACGAAAAAGTTAATGACTTATTAAGAGTGCAAAGAAACGAAGATTTGTGGGGAGTAGTTTTCCTCAATGTCATTTTTTCCCCCTCAGAGAATAATCACGGTTAAGCTTCGGAGCAAAACAGTAAAAGAACCCGAAACAAACGAGAGTCCTTTAAGAGAATGAAAGTCCAACTCATTTCATTCAAGAACACGCAACTATTTTACCTCCGAACTGATTTTTTTTAAATGGCAGTAATGCAGCACTTTTCCTAGACCTTACTTTTTTTATTCGTTTTTTTATTCGATTTGAGAATACAAGATGAACTTGGCAGCAAAACATTTATCGTGCAAACATGTATGAACGCAATTAGCATTATTGCACTCAAATAAAGATATATATATATATATATAGATATATATATATATATATATATATATATTATATATAACACGAGTATGTCTCTATGTAAGTATACGTATATATGCATACATCCTTATATATACATATTATATGTATATATATATTCATAAAAATCAGAACATTAGATGTATACAATGTAGTATAATATGAAAATGAGTCGTGAATAGAACGTGGGACAGCTTATGTTTGCAGGCAACAGAGTACAGATTAGGGATAGAGCAGAGGAACAGAAGAAACTAGTTAAAAATAAAGTGAGCAACTGTAAATAAATCTATAATGGAAATTGGAAACCAGGAAGACGGAGTTACCAATATGAAGATGGTGGGAGCACGGAAGCAGTTGATTCGTATATGTCGGATAAACATATATGATGATGTCAGGACGTGAAGAGAAGTGGTTCACAAAGTAGGTAATGTTAGGATGGCTAGGATGGCAGCAGAATGTGAGCGAAAAATGGACGAAATCTTTAAGTGTCCATGGAAGCCATGGTAGCAATGTATGAAGCAACTCTTGAGCCAACTCTCCTTATATGGAAATTAAGTATGGCTGTTAAAATGAATAGAAATAAAAAGCATAAGCTGTAGAGTTGAATTGTTTGCAGGGTTATCTCTGGCACGGGGAGAATTAAATCGATGTTAAAAATGTTAACCTAAGTGAATGGATGGATAAGTGTGTCTTCAAGACAGATGGCTTTGGCGAGCAGTGTACAGTTATAAACTATAAGGATGAAAGAGGATCAAAAGACTTAGAAAGGATTGAATGGGTGGCAAGGAAGAGGGGCTGGAAAGGAACTGCCAAAAGAGTCCGTGCAAGATAAAGTGATGGCGCTGTGAGTGTAAGGTGTTGCAACGGGGTGCTGATGAGTATCCGCTGCGGACGTACGAAGCTGTTAACTTTTTTGAAATTTTCTATACAAACGATTCATCTACTATTCACCAATTCTAATAGGAACGTGGTAGTAATCAGAGTCTTCCCTTTTCCGGGGTAAACTCCTTGATGTTTAAAACAATATACGCTTATACGCGCTGTCCATTCATCAAAATATATGAACGACAGCAAGTAAGATAAATGAAGAACACACTTCCGTTCCAAGATCAATTTTATGCCAATAAATATTTTCTTTTGGTCGCGGAGTACAGGCTAACCCCAAAAATACGAGTATTTGATGATTAACATATTCATGCAAGGCTTGTTGCCAGTGTAAAGCGCATCTCATTATACACCAATTAGGGCTCTGGGAACAGTTCTGTAAAGAGAGAAAAATGAATGAAATGCTTGGGAACGAGGGATCAACGTCTCTGAGCATGCGCAGTAGTGTTGCAGTACAACTTGCGCATTAGTGGTAATGTTACATTTCTTGTAGTCTGCCAATATTAACGCAATTGATTCACTTCACCAAGCACGCTGCCCTTGAACACTCGGAGAGAGATATTATGGTCTCGAATTCTTTTCTTTTGTTGCCTTTCCAGATCCTTCAGTTTTAGATAGCAGGTCTTTTGTTCTGATCAACAGTAACATTCAAAATATACCTTCTGCAACAATGATACACAAAGCCTTTCACACACACACACACACACACACACACACACACATATATATATATATATATATATATATATATATACTAATTTACTTAAATATTATAACAGAACGAAAATAAGTTTGTATGGACTAAATTTTCTTTTCTTATTTGATGAAAATATTTCGGTGACGATTAAGAAGATACTGTTAAACCTTTGTAAATATAAAACATCCAAATTTCTGACAAAATTATCTCACGTAATATACTGTCCCAATCATAAAACAAAACGTCTAAATCTATAATAATTCCTTAGTAATATTCACGTAATTTTCCCCGATATCAACTGCAATTCAACAAAGCTGCCGCAGCCTTAACCGACAAAAATGACTAATAAGACAAATTATCGTTCCTCGAGGAGACATTAGGACATAAAATATGTGAAGCTGTGGGAACACAAAATTAAATAACATAAATAAGAAGGGACGTTGTTCTTCATAATAAACCGTGTAAATACATACACTTTACGTACACACACACACACACATACACACACAAACACGCGCACATCCCCACAACAAATCAGGGAACTAATACCTAGCTGAAAGACAGAAGAAGAAAACCTTGTTATAAACTGCTTCCTCTGGCTGGGTCATTATAATACAAATTAGCTTGTGAACAAAGCCACAGGAAATTTCGGTTGTTTATTGACTGGGCAACTAACGAAGAAAAATAAAACATATAAACAAAAATTAAAATATAATGCCGACATAAAACTTGTAATGATCTAATGGAAGATCTTAATAAAGTATCAAGAGCTTACAGCTTTCTTATATGATCATTTTCAAGAATGCAAGTTATTCCTCCTGTCATACATTACAAGAATTCACCTACGACTAGATATTGTTTTACAGAAGCTCTTGACACTGTATACGCGTCTCATAATCAGCTTCTTGTCTCAACTGCTTCTAACTTCGACCACGAGGAAGAAAAACTGGTTTTTATTAAGGCAATATACGGACAATGAATTACCTTCGTAAAAAAAAAAAAAAGGTCCGTTCAATATCAGAGAAACCGACTCGAGCAAGCTACCTTTCATTACAGCGATTCAACGCACTTCCTCGTATTACCTCACGGTTACCCAGACAGGACCTACAATTTTTCATTAGACGGACGAATCTGAGAAATTAGATTTCTAGCAACAGGTACACAACGAGTGATTAGGAGCCACTTTTAGAAGTCAAGAGGTACCCATCACACTTTAGCGAATGGTACTTGTTTGATAGTCGAAGGAGTAATGATAAGTTGCCAAACAAAAAGAGCAAGGAAAAAACACTAGTAATCTAGCTAATTACAGCAGCACAGTGACGGTACAGAGAGGCAGAACAGTGAGTGTAATTACTGTAGCGTTGACAGCGTATATTTCGAAAGAATAAATGCTTTCTAATGACACTCCTAGTAGTGCAAATACCTGTATCGCTGTCAGTTTGGAAATCTATAAGGTTTGGAATTATTTCTTTCTAGCACAACTAGAAATGTTGACTACGAAAAAAGATATTGCAATTTCAATGCTTGTGAAAATATATAGGAGGAATCTGATTTCTACGAGTTTCTAATGCCAAGGATTAAAAACCGGTTTTGGTTTTCATAGGTTTATAAGGACTGGTTTTTATGAAAAGATCTGACAGTTTTATAAAAGTGTCCTTTTTCAACTTATTTATGAATAATGTTAATTACCTTAGTAATTACATCTCTCTTTTACGTTTTTATACTTTGATCGTCTTTAGAATATCCTCTTTTTAACTCAATATTTATTTCATTTGCATTTTCATTAATTCTCATCATAGCGCTGAATGACCCAAAGGGTCCCAGTGCTTGATTTTGTGCTTAAACTTCATATTCCATTAGATTCCATTCCTAATGTAAATTAACAGAAACGGAATGAATGGAGCTCTGTTTCTAAGACTTAATCCTGAATTTTCGTCTATTATCATATGGAAATTTAGCGAATGATTATAGAGATTACCTGTACCGAAAAACTCGTGCAATGCAAACAGTGCATTTTAAGTGTTAATATTGATGTGCACTTTCATCCACACTTCTAACATTTTCCATTTTTTGAATTACTAATCTTGTGAACAATTTTACTTTTGCAATCGCTAGCCTCTAGTTTCACATAGCTATAAGTTTGGATGGAAGGATAACTACAATTACTAGAGAGAGAGAGAGAGAGAGAGAGAGGAGAGAGAGAGAGAGAAACTTCAGTTTCTTCCTAGAATCTTTTCCTATATAAAACATAAACTCATCCAAAGGTAACACTTCAAACTCGCGCTCGCATACATCATCTCAAAAGAATAAACGAGAGAGAGAGAGAGAGAGAGAAGATGGGAAGGAGAATTAGCGAGAGAGAGAGAGATTATATCAACGTCTATGACCATCTTGTTATCAGGGTTGACCTTTGATAGCAAACGGAATATCAATCCACACTTGTAAGTCCCGAACGTCTGCATATCATGAGCTAATCAACCTCTTTTGAAACATGGCATGAAAGAATAAGTATTCTCTCTCTCTCTCTCTCTCTCTCTCTCTCTCTCTCTCTCTCTCTCTCTCTCTCCTTCATGATACAGAGGTCAGAGATGTAATTGCTATGAATATTTTAATTAAAAGACGGAGTCCAGAATCCCTCTGTATTAAATTCATTATTATGAGACTTCAAAAGTACGTGGTTCATAATTTCTCTCTCTCTCTCTCTCTCTCTCTCTCTCTCTCTCTCTCTCTCTCTCTCTCTCTCTCATACAACGACCACCCACCAGAAGCTATGCACATGTTTACATGCCATTAGTGTACAGCCTTACTGATGGCATTTAAGCATTCAATTTCTCATTGTTAACCGCCGCATTAAGTCGGCCTTAGCCTCGTAACGCCAATAAATCGATGCGCATCCCAGATAATTTCAATCACCCGACGAGGGGCCGCCTTCGGAAACTGAAAATCATATTCCTCTTTTTTTTCTCTCGGTTCTGAAATTCATGAAATTCTTAGACACACCATTAAATGCTGACTGGACGTTTCTGTTTGGTTTAATTAACGGAATATCAGATGACCGAGTGTTTGGAGAGCTAATTCTCTTTTATTTAAAAGAGGGAAGGCTCTCTCTCTCTCTCTCTCTCTCTCTCTCTCTCTCTCTCTCTCTCTCTTGTTGGATACAGCATTCCATACTGAGCAATGAACGCCACACTAAAAAGAGAGAAAAGAGAGAAAATTTTCCATTATGACCACGGTTACAGCGACAATAACCTAACATTTTTCCTTTTTTTCTTTTTTTCATTTTCCTTTTTTTTTTTTTAATTGAGCTGCCATAACTCGGAATTCAAAACGACTCCGCGTTCAGGTTAATGGCCTCGTTTTAGAATGTCAGGACTGGCGGTGGATGGTGTAACGCCTAGAAATGCAAGCATGTGATTACGCAATCCGCCAAAGTGCTAAACCTGAAGAAACAATTGGCAAGAGAACTGACTGTGTGATTACCCAAGGTCGTTAAGTCGGTTAGGACTGCTTGTTTGTTGGTCACGATAAACAAGTTACCAATGTTACTGGAAGCGTTCGAGGCAATTTGACTTGGTCGACACGTGAGGGAGTGATCAATAAGGAATATATAAAAAAGAAGTATTTAAATAAAGGAATTTGGACATCTCAAAGGAACTCCTTCAATAAGGAAATTCACTAAACGGTTAAAACAAACATTCATAGTTTCCAGATTTCCTCCGAAGAAATTTGGCTGGACCACGAAAGACGAGAAATGGTGCAAACCGCGGACATAAAGTATGTTTTGCCGAGTAACCAATGACCATTTTCTGTACGTTTTAACATCCGAAGGATCTTGCAAGCGCAGCAAGCAGAACAGCTGCAGAGGTGGCCTACGTTTACCCATTAGGGAGACGCTACAGGAACAAGCCAGGCAATTAGCGAAGGAAGCCTGCAAATGAACACATATACGAGTACATATACAAATGCGATTCAGGGTTAATGCCATTACCTGGAAATGGGCTTAGCTGGCATCTAATAATACCGAGGATGGCCAGCCTAGAATTATCTGGATTTATAATCCAAAGCTACGCAGGTTGTTCCTCCTTAATGAAACCTCCAGCAAATTAGATTACCTTGGACGATACACACAGTCATGCTTCTAAAAATATATTAGATCATTATCAATAATTATCTTTTTTGGTAAATATTCTTCTCGAAAGACGATTATTCAGCCACGGATCAAAAGCCAAAACTGACAGCTAGAGAGGAAAATGTTAAACTACGAATATTAAAACGATAAATGAACACAAGAAAGGAAAGAAAACTATCGCCGTGATATTAAGTCCTAACACCTAACACAACATGAAACCAAACACCCATAAAACGGAGTAACGAGACCACAAAAACTTAATGATGAAATGTACCCTGAATATCCTCATCAAGGGGGAAAAAATCATTATTTCCCTCTCCGCCCGACTCCTTATGAAACTAATCACAACAAAATAAAATGAACTAAAATGAACTTCCACTTAGCGGAGGCCGGGGGATTATCGTGGCAGCCTTCTGCAAAGGGCCTTGCGCTTACTTGCCAGAGAAGAGAAAGTGAACACTTAAGACTTGTGTTTCTTAGTTCAGCTAAACATTGAGATCACAAGTATTTGAGTTCAAAAGCTAATAAACGGTTATCATTTTATAAAGAACATTTACACAAATGCGATCAAGTAATTACGGCAAGTAAAAATTTACGCATCCCAATTTCATACTGACACACTATGAATCTCTCTCTCTCTCTCTCTTCTCTCTCTCTCTCTCTCTCTCTCTCTCTCTCTCTCAGCAAAGACCAATAAAATATTATTAGTAACAGGAAATGCCATTTTTGCTTTCGAAAACCAAAATAATGCTATGCATCGGAATACAATATGACAGACCTAATAACATGACTCTTACAAAATTACAAAGGTGCGTTTGGTGTGGATAATTTTCAATTATAGCAAATTACCTTCATAATCAAAATGACTGTGGCCAACGTTGCTTTTAATTGGTGCTTCAGTCATTAGTGAAATGTGCCTGTGCAATTTCTTTTTTATTATCACAGTTATCGTGGTCATGCCCTTCCTCAAATGCCCAGGTGTTGTATTTGATAATTTAAAGTTTTATAGATATACAAAATGAATTAACTTTAAATGTGACCGAAGAATTAAAATTCTACATATACGAGTATAATGGATAATATGAATTTTGGACATCTGGAAATGGTGGACATATGTTTGTAATTTGAAAATTAAAATCCTTCGTTTAAAAAGAAAATAAATTCAGGCGATTAAGAAAAAAAAAGAAAAAAATCAACATACCCAATAATTCAATAATGGAAAATCAGGATTTTTGTTTATATATTTTTAAATATGATAAAAATGTAACTTTACTTCAACATCTCTCACACAAAAACAATATTTAGGCTGTTGTAAAAAAAAAAAAAATAAAATGAAAAAAGCGAATATTATTTTCAAACGAATTTTGTCAATTTGGACGCCCATTCAGGTGGAATAATAAGTAATATTTTTTTTACTGAAGGACCAGAAAAGAGTGAAATTAGCGTGAGCTTGCACCATAAATAACCGGTAAAAAGGAAGAAAGAACGATAAATCATATATGATTTGTTAGTGTAAGATCGGTGGTCAGCGAAATAAATACGCGATGAAATTGCTGTGTGTGTGCGTGTGTGTGTGTGTGTGTGTGTGTGAGGGATATGCAAAAAAAAAAAAAAAAAGAGAGAGAAGATATATGAATAAGACAGCGGGAACAAGAGAAGGAAATACCTGAAAAATAATACTTCTATCAAAGAAGAATGAAAGAAAGGAGGTAATGGAGGCCAGAAAGCAGCATTTTACTATAATTTTGCAAAATGTTAGAAAACAGGTTGAAATGTCCATAACAACAAGTATTGCAAGAGAAAATACATTGAAATCTGACCCATCCACAAAAATTCAAATAGCGCCGAGCAAAATTGACGCGAGTGAATGAATGAATAAACATATGCATAAATGCATAACTGCACATGTTAAAAATCGCAATAAAGTCACAGACATCGCAAACCTCCCTAGGGGAAAGGGAGGGGGGGGTTTGTTAGGGGGCGCAGGGAGGGCTGAGGCGACACCAGAAACATCAACGCGAACAACCGAAGGTAACACCAACGGCAATACGAGTAATCGGTATAGCAATAACATCGAGGAGAAGGGGGTGTGGAAGGGGGAGAGGGATGGGGGGGGGGGATCCACCCTCCTTCCCAGCACTATTCTCCCGCAAGAAACCCTCTTCCAATTCCTCACAACCTCCAGGGGTAAACGTCGGCCGGCCTTCCCCCTTGTGTCACGTTTTCACATAATTGTCGAAGTATTGTAGGTGTCTGCGTGTGTGCGCGCGCGCGTGTATGCGTGTGTGTGCTTGTGCGTGCTGGGGAAGGGGGCACAAGAACTGGCCTTGCAAAAGACTGACGCTCGAAGAAGGATTACTAATAGAAGGATCGCTCTCAGACGTGTCTGTACATTTTCTTTCATTTCAAAGTTTTTTCGAAAAAATATATATATATATATATATTTTTACATTTATATGTATATATTTTTTGTGACCTCAGCTATATTTATTGTCATATACTACTGACAAAAGAGCATACAGTTACAGATGCATCGTAAAAACTCAAACAAACTCTAAGTGACGTGTTCAGTACAACATGTAATATAGAAGGAAGAGTAAGATAAAAGCAAAGTGGATATTCCAAACGACTGGATCAATGAATGACGGGGTTGCCGTTTCCAAAAACATCAACACATTATGTTCCCTTCCCTTAAAAAAAAAAAAAAAAAAAAAAAAAAAAAAAAAAAAAACAAAAAAAAAAAAAAAAAAAAAAAAAAAAAAAAAAAAAAAAAAAACTACTGCCCCACAAAAAATAAAGTCTAACAAGAAATGAAAACAATAAAATCAAATAAAACCCCACAAGAAATACATCGCAGGGAAAACATTCGCGAAAAAATTATAAAAAGAAAAAAAAGGAAAATTACGAGTATCAATGAAAGCCTTGAGCTGAAGCCAACAAAAGAAAAGTCTTAAATAAAGACTAACTGACAATGCCTGAAAAAAAGTAGAAGCATGCAAGAACCACAAGTAAAACAGAAAATTATGTGACGGAATGAGGAAAATAGGTTGAGAGTTTTATGGTAGCTGGCATGTTCTCCTCCGTCATACGTGACAACGAGTTACGGAAGCAATTCGACTGTGAAAATGTGTAAAATAAGCATCTATACAGATAAAACTTTACTAATAAATATAAAAGCATACACGACCTTTCTGGACCGTAAATAACCACAGGTTGGAAAGATGTATTATATCAATAATAGCCATATTATAAAAGCAATGCTTGAGTAATTAAAAAAAAATGCAAGTATCAACTTAACTTTAAAACTACATAGATAATAATGTAAGATCTTTTTGAGCAGTATATAACCACAGGCGAGAAAGACACACAAACACACCCGCGCGCACACACACACACACACACACACATATATATATAATATATATATATATATATATATATATATATATATATAGATATATATATATATATATATATATAATAACACTAAAAATCAATCAAATCTATGCTTGAGTACGTAAGCATGCATGCATGTTATTTTGGGAAGGAAAAAAAAAAGCACCTATTAACATCAAGGAATAACGAAAATAGTTCAAAAGAAGTTTATGATACACGACATGTATCTTCCGTTGTACACGATGTTGAAATAAAAAGAATTTAAGCAGCAACAAAGATAAAATATGCATTCATAGAAGAATTTCCAAAATAGATAGAAAAAAAGAGATACTTTTCTAATAAATACGCCAAGGTGGGAGGGACGTTAATAGTCATTATCGAAAATAAGCAATTCTTGCTTGAGTACACTTGTATGTGCGTATGTGAGTATGTAAATAAGGACCGTTCCGCTGTAAGAGGAAGGAGCTCCAAGCAAAATGCTCCGCGGAGAAGGAACTGGGAAGGGAAAGGAAACTACAGAAGAGTGTCCTTGGCGAGGAGCGCCGCCTATGATTAATGACAATTGAACGTGTTGCTTCAGTACCTACAATGTGCTCGTTGCTGTAGTATTAAGCTCGTTCATTGAGGCCAAGAACATTAGAGAGAGAGAGAGAGAGAGAGAGAGAGAGAGAGAGAGAGAGAGAGAGAGAGAGAGAGATTTTAACTACTATGAATGTGCCAAATGAACATTTATCGACATTGAAATTATACTTAAATCATAAATACCGAAGAGAGAGAGAGAGAGAGAGAGAGAGAGAGAGAGAGAGAGAGAGAGAGAGAGAGAGCTTGGAAATATGGATAATGTTTACACTTTAAAAATCTAATATGGATGATGAGAATAATTATCTTTTACAAAAAATTTTTTAGCTACTATAAAAGAGCTAAATGAGAAATTATCGAAATTGAAATTATACTTACAACATAAATACCAAAGAGAGAGAGAGAGAGAGAGAGAGAGAGAGAGAGAGAGAGAGAGAGAGAGAGAGAGAGAGAGAGAGAGATTGGAAATATGCATTAAGAATTATATACTTGAGCTAGATACAATTATGATAACGACGAAAGAAATTATCTGAGGATATAACTACATTAAAATCCCGTTTAATACATAAACGCTAAGGAGAAAAAACGCCCACTCATAAATCTAGTGTAAATATTTACAAGGTTAAATTGATTCACTGTCAACTGGATTTTTACTTTAAATTCTAAAAGGCATTGCGGAATGTGAACGAGATTTTATAACCTGACAAATTAGATTTATGTGCAAAGACTTTCTGGGGGGGCTAAATTATATTTCAATGGTAACTGGATGCCTTAAGTTACTGAAATCGTAAACGACACCCTAAACTACACCCTACCGTACACTCCCCTAATCATGAAATTGATTGCGTTAGGATAGAACCTGTGTGTTACGATTAAAACTCTCCATTAGGATCGACCATCTGCGTTATGATCGAACACTTGCGTTACGTTCGAGTAGAGAACTATATGGAGCAAGTAACCATGAACGGTATGTGATAAAAAAGGATGATTGAATGTTGACAACTATTATATAAGAAGAAAACAATAGACGATTAATGCTGCACAACATGGGTTCTAATAATAAGTAATTTTTTAGCTGAATATTTTTAGACATGTTAAGCAAGTCTGATGACACTTTATCAGTGCAACAATCACAAAAAACAAAACAATGAATGATAAAAAAAGTGTAACCGATACAGCAGAGTAATGATGAAACCATGAAAAGTTAAACGAAAACCTTTCCTTTAACTATTACCAGATAAATCTACATCACACGATATTATTACCAGACGGGCTACCATCGTTCATATAATCGCCACCATTACAAAGAATGGAATGAAAAAAAAAAACTCATTGATCCACAAAGGATGATAAAAAAAAAGACTTACGAGGAAAAAAAAAGCAAGTCTTATTAAAAGCGGGCGATTCTTCATCCGTCTATCTGATACACCGAATCATACGGAAACATCACGAAAACTTGAGTAGTAGTTTCAAATGGAGGTATATTCGTGCAACACGAAACTGTAGGTTCGGAATCAAACAAGTCATGCAAGATGTGTAGTGACCATGCAAGCAAGCACGAGGCAGCCATTAACGCTGAGACAACGCTGCCTTGTGATAAGCGGGCACTCACGGCCGTGGCCACGCCGTCCAAAATATTCGTCCTAATTCCTAAATACTCCTCTTTGTGAGACTGGCAGAAGTGATCTAGCAGGATTTTCTCTAAAGCAGATGTATTAATCTGGTACACTGGACTGTTTACGGATGCCTTCTTCGATAAGGTATCATTTTGGGTGAAATAATTCTTCGTGAATACAATAAACTGCGTAACCTGTATTGCTTAAATCTCACCTGACTTAGCATAAAAGTCATCTGAAAGAAAAGAATGTACATCTCAAGGGAAATGAGACGCTAAGAATGCAAACTTGAAAAGAAATGGAGGAAAAAAAATGCATGAATAAAAGGACTGGCAAACAAGAGAATCAATGAATGACACGCTTGCGGAGTTTCCAGCACGATCAACGCGCACTAAACATTCAAATAAAAACGTCACTGCGCCCGAGAAAAAGAATAAATAAATATATAAATAAATACCACAAGAATGAATAAGGAAGAAGGACACGCCTTAAGGTACACTGCTGCGTCGTCCCTGAGAGTGAAACTGGCTCCCTCCAGGTAGGGTACTTGGCTCAAGGAGGAGGAGGAGTTTCCGTCGAATTCTTGAACAGTAGAGTAACACAATGCCCGAGGTCATGGCTACTGGCTTTCGTTGTCATAAACGCTCACTTACATAATGAAAGGCCACGATTTTTTATCTAACTTATACAACATCGGTACACAATCGAGTTTTTTTTTTCTTTTTGTAAAGACCGGAGCGGGTATTTTTTTTATTTTTCTTTACCAAAATCACACTCAACAACAGTGTGAAAAGAGAGAATGATCCTGCAGTGCTAAATTTAAACCACACACTAAAAAAAGTCTATTCCAAAAGAAGGCAGAGAATTTCTCTGAAATATACGCTATTTCTTGTAGGGTTCCGTCACATCTACTTCATTTCTGCATTCCGTTTATGTCCTCGTTACTTAGCACCATCGACTGGTATGCCTCCTTTCCTGACGTTATTTGTCTATTTATTTTTCTTTCTAAAGGTTCTACATTCCCAAAATTCGTGTATCCACATTCAGTTTACTTTTCCCTTCCGAGTATTTGGTCGCTAAATTACTTGATGTTCCCAATTCCTCCTCAAAGGTGATCATTAAGGGCCCCGGCTCTTTGTTATTTAATACCGCAGAGATTATACTCTTAATTTGTGAGTGTATAATCTAACGTCATAATTTATTAACTTATGAGCCCTTGGGGATGTGCCGTAGCTTGCCTTGTTCATGCTAGAGATTTCCGAGATACGGACTTGATGTATGGGTTCACAATGAGAGAAAGAAGCGGGGGACCATGTCAGGGACGAGATATAGGCCTTTGTTTACTCCTTATGCTCTGTGACGTATTCATCTTGCGTTCTCCGTTCAAGTCAGAAATGGAAAAAAGAATCATTTGTAAGACGCGAAAACTATTTCAAAACACAACATTGTCAAGAAACTTTCTAAATAAAACCACATTCTTGTTTACACTATTTTTCCAGTGTTGATGCTTTTATAATTACGCATCTTTCTTCAGGTAACCAGATAATTTGATGAATAAGTAAATAAATAAGTAAATAAATAAAATTTCGCTTATAAGACTGAGCACCTACCTAACTGCAAGCAGATTCCCAAAGGCCATCGCCAGCAGTTATTGGCTTCGAAGCCGCGCATAAGATGTCAGAAACGGGCAAACATCCTACTGTTCGGTGCAGGAGATAGCATTCACTTCCTGCTGCTCCGATGATCCTGATAGTCAAAACATCCTGCTGCTCGGTTAATAAGATAAGGACGTCCACCTACTCCATTCCCGATGGACCGATAGGTTTAGACAAAGAAGTGACCTTGTCTGCCACGAAGCAGCACTGATGGGCAGGTCACGGACCGGGTCGTGACCTGTAAATCAAAGGCCGCGTGACGGTGTCCGAGATCGCCTCCCCTGATGGAGGCCTCAAGAAGTCACACACGCGCTATTTACATAACGTATCGAAAGCCACACTTACCCACCGACGAACTTCATCCGCGGTCTTTACGAGATGAAGTTGTAATCTCCCAACGGATGAGACGGAGGGGGGTGGTGGAGAAGGGAGGGGGGAGACGGAGGGGCGTGTTTGCAAAAGACTCAGATATAGGGAATAATCTCCGAAGGCAAAAGATGGCTTCTATTCGCGTAAATTCAGCTCAGCTTTCATCGGAAATTGGGGGGGTGATGATGCTTGTAAAGAAAAGTATCCAATGGCGATTAATGATAACGTGGACCGTGTGAGGGTTACTTTTATCCTCCATGAATTTTTTTTTTACTATGGATAAAAATCCTTGCAGGTGGTTATTTGAATCCAGAATTTTTTTTTTCATTTTTCTTGAAAATATCGAGGAACTGACTGGATGTCAGTCATGTACTGATGACGTCAGCGTTTATGTTATTTAAAATAGTACATGAATTCGTGGTTGGTTCCGCTATATCGTATTAGGGTCAATTCTTCTAGGGTCCATAGGATAAGCTTAAAAGCGAATAGAATTATATGTGCTAGCCTATTGTGACACAAACGGCAACACAGTAACACGAAAACTTCATGCTAATGATTTAGCTCTCATTTTTCTTTCCAATTTCCCATATCCATCAATGTCTCGCAACTATAAAAATATCGAACGAAAGGAATACTAGTAATGCCACATTTAGAAACACCAATGATCTAAACCTGAAGTAATAAGAAAATAAATGATCTTTTAACAATGAAATCTACTGAAACCCACAGTAACTTGAATTGTTGTTAATCATTATTATTATCATTATAAACTAAAATGCCACGATTTTTGCATAATTTTTTACAGATTCGATCACCCATTGATGAAATAAAAAATAGTAAAATTATTCATATTTGTTTAATTAATAAGTAGCTGCCACTTACGTGTGTAAATGTATAAATAACGATACGTTGAATCGAGTTTAAGTTAAAAGCATTCGATACACCTTATTAACTTTATTACAAGATTTACACCGTGTAATTACTCTGTTCCATGTTCTGCCCCAGCACGTGGCACATTCTAGCAGCTGAACTGGACTGACTACTGCAAGTCACACTTTGAAACAAATGCTTTCGTGTTCTAACGAAGTTTCTGCGACGCATTTATTACTGGAGCACTTTGTTCTTATTATATTGCCACAGTGCAAATATTTACGCCTTCATTATACTCTGCTTATTTGGCCTTACTGGCCCTAATGCCGTAATTACGAATTATTACTATCCGCGATGAGAGGTCACGCTTTAGGCAGCAACCTAACAGCCATCATTCAGGCTTCATTAACGAGAGAGAGAGAGAGAGAGAGAGAGAGAGAGAGAGAGAGAGAGAGAGAGGGCATTAATCCTAACAAAAGCGAGAGGGGCTTACAGTAGTTGTCGCAGACGGGAGTCTTAAGAGCCATCAGTCAAGCCACATCAACAGAGAGAGAGAGAGAGAGAGAGAGCTAACCATTCCAAGAGCGAGAGAGAAGGCTTTCAGGCGTCGATTCGGTAATTATGGCCGAGGGAACAAGCTACTGCTGCGGTCCACTTCTGCGGTTAACTGCAGGTTATTCCCACTTACTCTTTCGATAGCAGCTCGCGTTGCATCACCTCCGCCAATTTATTATTCGACGATAACGACCGCTTCCTCCGCATTCAACTAATTACGTACACGTACGAGACCACCGCCGCCGCCGCCCCTCCTTACATTATCATCACAATGCTACTGATGGCTGCTGCTGCTGTTGTTTCTGTTACTGGTGTTACTTCCTTTTCTCACCCTCTGTTTAGAAGCTTCCATTTTGAATCGACCGGTGCTAAAACATGTCTGAACTTTCAAATTCCACCATTTGCATAATATTCCAGAACGACTTTCTATTTTCTTTTGGGTAGGAATCGTACCGAAGATTTTCTTAGTGTTCGGTTAACGTTTCCTCTGTTCGGAATGAAGGAAGTCCAAACAGAATACATCAGCAAAAGGCTGTCAAACGTAAACACTCAGGCTTGCAAGCCATCTGTCGTTCACTTCAATGAGGGAACAACATTCTCCAGGTCATCCCAGTATTCAAATCATGGCGATGATGACGAATGAGACTATTCGAGTTAGCCACGACTTTCCTTTTGGGATGGTTTGACTAACGCGCCGCGCGCATAAGAATAGTGGCCAATCCATGAGAAAGTGTTGGCGAAAATACACTACGACCCCGTACGTCAAGATGATCATTAACGAGACGAGGCCCATGCCTGACTTACAGAACTCCCAACAGATATTCAACTCTCAAACTTTTTTCACCAAAAAGGTCCGATAGAAAATATCTTTAATTCCTTTCCGTGGGTCGTTAACAATTAGGAAGCAGCTGTACATCACTGCGCGGTATCTAAATTCCATCAACTTTATCGATGGTCTAAAATTCAAAAACGTGTGTTTACGTACCCCAAAATTGCATTTAAGTGCAGGCTATGAGGACCGAGAAGCACTTAATACGGTGCTGGTAACATTGACGGAGAGCTTCGTGACTGAAGACGGTGTATCCAGACAGGAGAACCAACCACCCCCCGAGGTAGCAGACTCATGATTTAAAAAGAGAAAAGTTCTTTCCAGTTCTTTCTTCTCGTAGGTTAAAGAACTGCTATTCCTTGGTCCACATATCATGCGTGTAATTCGATACTGTATTGACCTTAACAAATGCGAAGGAAAGGTGGCAGGGCTCATGTGCTACGAGCATCGTATCCAAAACTTTGCTTACAAATCAATAAGAAAAAAAAGAAAAAAAAAGAAAAGTGAGGATGCTGTCAAAAGACTCGGCTGAAAAGTCGAAAATCTTTCAACGACTGTTTGTCTATATAAGGCCTCCAGATTGGCGGTTATGTGTAAGTGCGAGTGTTATCAGAGGCTTCCAATGACCACCTCAGAAGATCGATGCCTGTTCAAGTCCAGGCGGAGAGGGGCGTCTCAGTGCCATTGCTTACCAAGACGACAGTCTTCTTTCAGAGATCAGCCCATACGACAGAAATCGAGCAAAATTCCTTATTATAAGATCCAAGGTGAGTGGGAGGAAAGATGCATAAAATAAAAATTCCCGCGACTGAAAAGATAGAGACGAGAGATGACTAGGAAGAAATAATGTAATAAAAATCAGACTAATGCCTTTGACAAAAATAATATTCTCTTCTGTTCTTATTCAGACGACGATAAAAAAATCCCAATTAAAAGTCAAAGAAATTATTTCTTGATCCTTTGTTCATATGAAATGCGAACAGTTATTCTAGAGAGAGTCTTAACAAGAAAATATACCACACATCAATACGAGCTATAGACTGAGATCTGCAGTCAAATAATCATTACAAAAACATTTTCTGTGTATCACTGCAGAAATGGCTCTTTGCCGTGGGTGCAGCTTTTTCATCGATGTATGTTTCTTAATTTGACATTTTTTATAACCAGTAAGAATTCCTTGGTGAAAAAATACTACTTTATTAATTTCTACCTACATTTATTGGTGGGTGGTCCAAGTTTCACATCGTAAATCCTCTTCCTCAATCGTGCTGATTTTTTTTTCTTTGGTGGCAATTCAATCTCATAAAAATCCAGAGTACAGTAATGTGTGTGTGTGTGTGTGTGTGTGTGTGTGTGTGTGTGTGTGTGTGTGTGTGCGCCGACACAAGATTGCGCACTTGGTTCTTGATATAAGCGTTGCCATTGTTGCACGCTGGAACTGTGTGGGGGTCTCTAATGGAACCTTTGCTATTGTTTTACTCAGGAGGAGGAGGAGGAGGAGGAGGAGGAGGAGCTTGAAGGGAAGATCTGTCGAGGTGAGAGTGAACTGCTCTTAAAATCAGGGTGGTCTTCAGCCCTAAGGAGAAGCCCCAAACCGACTCATGATTTATAGACATCCCTCTTTTTTTCTTCCTTGCCACCAAGACCTTTTAGGCCGCCATTAACGTGTCCGAGACAATGCTTTACGTGGATCTCATGCATCTTATCAATGCGCGATTATGTTGCATCGTCCCGCCAGTAACCTCATCCAATGGGCATAATAAATCTCAAATGGTTTTTCTATCTCGAGACGCGATCTCACGAAAAGACTATTCCGGTCAGAGGTGGCCGAGAAGTCGCTGCACCGCTCAAGATGATTTCAGTAGATTCGTCGACCCTGCCCAGTGTCACACATTTATATACGCAGACGTATAAATATACCATATGGCGTTTGTCCAATCGCCTGTGTGTGTGTGTGTGTGTGTGTGTGTGCAAATTCTCATATAAGCACTGAGAGATGGACTGGAATTTTGATTTACTGTGTTCATTGCTGCCTGCAATTGCCATTTCATAACAAAGCATACCATCACAGCCTCAGCAAAACCTACTAGAATTATTTTCTGTTATATCTCGTTTACTATTCATCTGGGTCATTTCCCAGCAAGTCCTCTCAATGAAGGTGCTTTTTCGTCCTTCATTCCTTGAAGGTATTACTCCGAGTATGCGTGAGTGAATGTGATCATTTATAAGCCCTGGCATTCCTACAACAATCTAATGATATTAATCTAGTCTCTCTCTAAAGAGAGAGAGAGAACACTTTGCGTTATCAGTCTGCTAAGGAATTCCAGATTAGTAAAGTATCTTTTCTTGAAGCGTTTTATTACAAATTGTTACAAAAAGAAATAGAAAAAGTTAAGAAATTCTGATCTGATAATATGCGGAAAAACAGTTAGCAAGAAACGGCATAAAAACCGGAAACAGTACATAAAAACGAGAGAAGGAAAGAAGCAAGCGCGTTTTTCATATCACGTGAAAAATTGCCTGCAAGACTGCGTGAGCCAATTCATAAGTCTTTTATTCTCAGCTAAATAACTCAGCTCTATTACTGTCAATGACAGGCGTTGCCTTTTCCGTGATGTTTGATAACGCTCTTTAAGGACTCCGACGAACGGGTGATTTCAACGCTGGGGCAAGTGATGATCACAGCCCCGATTACAAGACGGCGATGAGTTAATGATATTTCTTGATGAATTAACCTGTGCCTCGAGTGCTGTGCAACGTCTCGATACGTTTCGGGTCGTATTTGGTTGTAAAGCTTTGTTTTAAAAGCCAAACAATAACGCCAGTCTACAGATACCTATCAATCATCCACGAGCTGGACCGCTGGGTCGTGCCGAGTTAGTTTAGCTGCTGAAAGCTTAATAATCATATGCGGAACTTTTATCAGTAACAAACGCCAGTTTCCGGTGGTAAAGTCCAATTTCTTTTTTAAAATACAATTTGGGGGTCTGGGTAAAGGGTCCAGCGAAATGCGTGAGCGGAGAGGCGCAGAAGTAGAAACTGGCGAAGGGCTCTCACCTGTAAAAAATGATTGTGAATAAATAACGATGATATTGACGATAAATGCAACAATCATCTTAATGACGGTCATTTAGAATGTAGGCCGTGCACGTGACGGGGGCGATAAGGTTTGCTATGTTTTTTTCTTCCTCTTTTAGTGTCGATCTTTTTAATCGATATTCAACGGGGGAAAGATTAAAGGGGGAAGCAACTTTCGACGTGACACCGTCCTCGACTTGTTTTGGACGAGTAGCTTCCTCACCACCGACGGACGTGACTTGAGGACTCCGCCGCCTCCTGAGTCCTTCGTAGGATCGCTGGGTCCTCTCGCGCGAAGTAGGTTGCGCCGACGAAATTTACACATGCTATTACAACTATGATTCAGTGTTGTCAGGGTCACGTCTTGGCAACAATAGTGAGGAAGAAGTCGATATAAAGTATTTGTAAGGGCTTTGGCTGATTCAGGTGTATTACGCGTAATTGCGCCTCTATCATACTATTTTGTGCGAATTCTCATTTATGTTTTTTTTTCTGATTTTTTTTCTGGAAATGTGCACTTCCTTTCGTCACATCCCTATTAATAGGCATGGACGTCGGCAACTAACTGACAATCTAAGTCATCGAAAAATAAAGCCATCATCACAAAGAAAAATAAAAGCTAAAAGAAGCCTAGTAATTTTGGCTCTATTATTACAAGATTCGGGTCCATAGTTTACAAAGAGTGGATAATAAACACTCATGAATAGTATAAAACAAAGTCAACAAAAAGTTAATTGGAAACGATCCCTCGGGCATCTCCGTCTTACCACGAGAACGAAGCCGAACAAAAATTTTTGCTCCTTACAAGTACGAACAATCTGCTTATCGTGGACAAAGATCTGCTTATTAAAGATCAAAATTCAATTACGTACAACGTGCAATTAAGCTCGATAGGGAAAAAAAAGTAATTAACAATGGAACTGAGAGGGGTATTTACCTTATCATATTAGTAAAGGAAGTTCAATTAAATCTATCTGCTGTTACTATAATGCAACATAGTTGCGAGCGCTGTCATTGCAGGGAGTCCTAAAAAAATAAAAATAAAAGATAAAAAATAAACAAACTGCCCCGTCAGTCACCGATGTCACTAGGAGGAGCAATTACCTCCCGCTAGAGTGATCCAAACCGCTCAAAAATTTCGGTCGACTTTCAGGCACGTACGACAGGGGCACGAGAGTTCGTGGGAGACGGAAGAGACGAAAACACCCGTCATTGGGCTTCCTGAAACGAGAGCCTGCAAACGTCTTTAAATAGCTTTTTGATTGCTTACACCTCGTATTCCTGCAAGCAATTATCGGTGGCGACACCCGCTCCTCTAACTCTTAATGCCGGAGAAGAATTTCTCTTCTCCGTAATGACGATGATTATAGTCGAGCTTTGTGGCTGTCGTCGAAGCGCGCCTCATGCCAGGCAAGATGAGGACACGACACTATTATGCAAAGTCGTTACTAATTCTAAATCTGCGGATTGCGATCAGCGTAATTCCTCTCTCTCTACACATACACACACACACACACAGAAAGAGAGAGAGAGAGAGAGAGAGAGAGAGAGACTAGCTGTACTAAAACTACTCCACCTTCATTCGCGTGGTAGCTAACCTCAAGCACCAGGAAAATGGAAGAGCGATTTGAACTGAACGACGAAGCATTTCTCTTTCCTTTTTCCTAAGTGAGCTTTTCGGGGCACGAAATCGCTACGAGAGCGATGATATATATCTGATATGACTTTAATGTATCGCTCGAAAGGCGTCGGTGTATCAGCGATAAATCAGCCACGGCCTGTAATCAATAGATAATCTATCCAGTCCGCAGTATATATCATACGGCGAAGATATATCTAAAGTTACCCGAACGCCTCGAAAATTATCCCGCGACAGAACAAGTTTATTCCGGGCCGAATACGAGCCGTTGCGAATCGCGGCGAAATGTTTATGAAACTTACATTAACGTTAATCCTGAACGTAATGGGAATTGATGAAAAGGACTTCGGGAAAGGCGAATACATGCCTACATTCACTCACGTAACATGTGTGGGTGTAAATAAGAGTTACAGTTCTGAGCTATTTCAGGAATTCAGGCCACTTATTGAACTCTACACACACAATATAATGTTATTATTTACGCGCGCGCACACACACACACATACACACGCACACACACACAGAATGGCCAATTCCCACCTGGTTATATGTCACCGGTCATAACTAGTTTTTCAAAATGAGTGATTCCGAACCCAAAGGCGCTTATGTCATTACTACTTTCACGTTTGCATAGAAAAAAAAAGTCAGAAGAAGAAGAAGAAAACAAGTGTTATCATAAAAAACGAGGACAACATCTAGATGAACATGCGATCTGAAATGAAAATTGCTCTGGTATACCAGTAATCTTAAATTACGAAACAATCCCGTGTGCTTGTCGTTGAAATTGGATGGTTTTCACAAATAAACAGTGGCAAGTAATATTTCGTTTAGATATGTTTGTTCTTAAGTACAAAATAAGCCACAAAGCAGTTGATCATTTTCTACAGATTTCTCGGTAATTTAGATAAGACAGCGTTCTCAAACTGACTTCTACAAGATAAGGAAAATTCAACCTCTTGATTTCATGAGGTTGAATTTTCCTTAAGATTTTATTAAGAGGTTGGACCTGGACCATAAATTGTAGGCAGGAATGTTCATAAAAAAAGAAATACTGTAAATCTGAAACAACTTCCCTTAGTCACATCTGTGCGAGTCAAATTAAAATTAACAGACTGAATTCGTATGTCTTCTCCTGACGGTGCAAGTTGATTTTGACAGCGTAAATCCTGTGTAATTGCATCATAATTCCAGGTGAAAAGCGCTTGGTCGTTGGGAAGACAGTTGCAGAAGTTAATCCATTAAACTAAGGCAAGTATATCAACAACTCGAAAACATCGTCTGGATTGCCATTGCATAAGGAACTAACATTGAGATCAGATTCGCTGTTTAGAGTAATATAAAAAAGAACACGAAATTATTTATATGAAGAAACGTTTATGTGCTTTCAACCATCATCCTTCCCCTCTGTTTGACAAACCACTTCAGTTTAAAACAAAGTATAACAAACAAAGGAAGTGCTTTATTAGCATAAAAGCAAGGACGATAAGTCCATTTCATACAAAATTTTTATAGGAATCTGGAGAAACTCGAGCGAAGGGTAGTAGAGCCTAATTTCAATCGTATTTCATAACGACATTCGCCCTAAAGGGATACACGTAATCAAGTTAAAATATAGCAAGACATCTCCATTATCCTGTCCAGGAAATTGCATACATCACGCTGGAGGAAAGAAAAAAGAAGACGGGAACAGACTGCTACGAATACCTATTTCCAGGAAGGAAAAGCTTAACTAAAGAGATGATAATGTCCGGAAATGCTACAATTATTGTAAAATAAGACAACGGCTAATGAATGAGAACCGTCCCCTGGATGAGTCACTTGTGTGTCGTTCTTTCGCTAAATACAAATGGAGTTCTTTTGGAGGACCGCAAGACAAGCGTGCTATAAATTACTCGACAGAGTACGAAGAGATGGAAGGAAGCATTACAAACTGAATAGAGGGAAAAACGCAAGCCTCACTTTCTTTCTCTACATGTTAATTATATATATATATATATAATATATATATATATATATATATATATTTATATATATAATATATACACGCACACACACAACACACACACACACACACACACACACATATATATATATATATATATATATATATATATAGATATATATATATATATGAGTATGTATATATATACATACATACATACATATATACCTACATGAAGCAAATGTGTGATCATCTCATGTAAAGAGAGATAGAGGAGAGAAGAGAGAAAGTCGAGAGAGGACGAGGAGAGAGAGAGAGAGAGAGAGAGAGAGAGAGAGAGAGAGAGAGAGGGTGGATTTTATAATACATCATGTGCCTTGAAAAATTATTTGGGTTAAGTCCAAGCCCTTATCATATTTGGCCTAATTGCCCCTTGATGATGATCTATTATCGTTTGGTCTAGAGACGAAGAGATTTATTTCTCGTTGGCTATCATTTCTGGGATGCTGTTTTCGGCAGCACCTGAACTATTGCAAGCTGTGCATATACATCATCTAATTGCATCTTTGCGGAGGGGTAATTTCCTCTTGATTCAAGGGGTGTGTGAAGGCTCAAGTGTATCGAATAATACGGTAGATCTGATCAGCACTTGTTAAGTTTTAATCAGTTTTTTTCGTTTATTTCAATTATTCGTTATTCTTGCTGTGGTAGGTTCTCTAGAAGATAGAATAAAAAATTCCGTAGTAAATCTTACTTTCAAGTATACATCATTCTTTACTTGTACTATTATGAACAGATCCCCTCGAATGTAGGTGTTACAATGATTCGTGTCTAAGTCTCTACTTTTGTGTAGAGAAAAAAGGAAATGTGCAGTTGTACTAACAGATATTAATTCAATATTGAAGTAATGTATTTTAAGAACATTATTTTCTAGGTGCCAAGAAATCATTGCCTAAAAAAATTACGTGAGAGTAAATTTACTTATCAATTCCTAAGACAAATGAAAAAGAAATTTTTCTTCTCGTCAAATCTTCATCAAAGTGTTCCAGAACCTGATATTCTGAAAAGGGCCTCTAAAGTCTATAAGACATCTTGGAGTTGATGACCCTAGTCGTTTCTACGCTTTTTTTACATAATATAATTCAGTTTTCAGATATATTGCTACCTAATACATGACCACAGGAATTAAGACGTACTACTCTTGGCCGAGGTCAAAGAAGTAAATACTCCAAATTCTTAGAGATCATAATCTATTAGGAATCAAATATAACCTGAACCTTAGCACGTCAAAATTAGTTACCGAACGCCTTCTGAACAAGCCCTCCTACCAAGGACTCTCGATTAAATATTGCTGAGAGAAATTTTACGGAAGACCTGAGCAGTGTAATTCAAACAAAGAAGAAGGTTACGTATACAAAAATTCTCGGGAAATTCAAATGTTTACCCAATAAGAAGTAAGTCACCGATACATTATCGTGATTTATTTTCGGCTAGATTAAACTAGACAGTAATTAATAATAATAATAATAATAATAATAATAATAATAATAATAATAATAATAATAATAATAAAATAATAATAATAATAATAATAATAATAATAATAATAATATAAAGGTGATAATGATGATGTTCACCATGACATAAAACTCCCATCTAGTAAAAGTAATCCACGGACTTGTTATCCAAACAAGTAACAGATTCTGTACATTTTTGTTCAATATAATTGTTTATATTCCTTTGGCCTTCTTTTGCTTCGGTCATCATCATCATCATCATCAAACATATAACACGATGAAAATGAAAATTCTTCAATCGTCCTAGCCTAAAGGAATACAAATATTGGATCAGTAGTCTACATATTTCACAGGGGCAGAAACAATGAAGGGAGCCTTCAAACCAGCGGCAAAAATATCAAAGATCTTATTTTTACCGTTCAATGTCAATAACAGACTTTGAGAAAAAACTTAATGCTAGCAAATATCATTGGAAATGAGACGAGCAGGTTTATACTTGCTGGAGAGTATTTAAAAATGCACAAAAGTATTTAAAACACAAGAAGTATGTAAAAATGCACAAAAGTATTTAAAACACAATAAGTATGTAAAAATGCACAAAAAGTGAGTTTCAAATTCAAGTACAAAGATCAATAAAACCGAAAACTGTATATTAAAGCCGGTATGAAATGACAAATATCCAAAAGCAGTTGTGGACAAATATGGGTTATTTTAGAACACATAATCGATCCGTTTTCTTTTTCTTATTTTCTTATTCATCATTTATTTATTTTTTGCCGCGAAGAGAAACAGCTTCAGCAAATAGATCAAGTTACCAAAACTGTATGTAAGAAGATGCCTGTAAAACCCATCCTTCTCTACGTCGCTTACTTTAACTGACTGAAGATTTTATCTTTCTCTTTTTCTTTGTTTTTTCTTTTCTCATTCTTGATATAACGGTTTACTATCTTGTTTGAAGACGGAGACTGAAAGAATTCTAATGACCAATAATCTAATCTTATAAGAATATTTATGTTCTGAGATTGTATGCATTGTCGACCTGTGATTAATTTTCCCTAGTGATAAATCAACCTTAAATGGACCCTGATGACTAAGGCGCTACAGAGGGATTCCAACACAGGTCAGATAACTCAATTACATCGGAACGAACGCTGATTGGCCAACCTTTAATCAGATCTCCGGAATGAACTGTATCCTATTTTTATTTTATTATTACTATTTTTTGTTCCTTTTAATCTTGGTTAGTTTTCTAATTGTAAAATGCGAAACATGGTGGTTAGACAGTCAGTTTTATTGCAACAAAAGCTGAAGTATTTTTGTATGTATTTAATGTTTGATGATCACTTTCTTTTAGAGTTCTTAATTCAATAATGTGTTGCTTTGAAAGCTTATTCCCTCACTCAGTTTCATGTACTTATTATTCGTAATTAAATATATTGTACACCTTTCCCTTAATTCAATTCAACAAACGACTTTTCCCCTAATTCACTTTAAATTACGCAATTTTTCTTTCAACCATTTCACTGTACATCTTTTGGACAGAATTCAAAAACCGTATTTTTTTTTTTTTGGCCAATTCAGTACACAATACACCTTTTATTAAAAATCTTCTATTGTACACCTTTTGAATAACATTCTGAGTGCAATGCCACTGACACTGATGACATTGTCAGGCGGCATTCTCAAAAGAAACTGAGAACGGCGCTTAAAAAATAAAAAAAAAGTGCGTACTCTCAATTGCTACATGTGTATTCGAGTCACGTGCAGATTCAATAACTCACCCGCCAGAGAAAACATTCTCACATTCAGGTGATTATAAAGCTGACGGAGCGGTCGAGTCAAGAGAGCAAACGTGAAATTGAACGTGGTAATGCCCTCGAATGGCTGCAATTTCGGTCGTTGGTGAAGTGGATAATGAATGTACCGAAAATGTTCACGTGGAAGTGTTCCATGTGCCAAAATGATAAAAATTCTGATATATACAGACCTGTTTTCGTGGCACAAGAGTGGGATAATAATAATAATAATAATAATAATAATAATAATAATAATAATAATAATAATAATAATAATAATAATAATAATAATAATAATAATAATAATAAACACGAACTGAGTTTTCAGTCTATGCTTCTGTATAAATAATCCCAATAATAATAATATAATAATGATGACCACTGAATCATGTAAATATGTTTTCTGTTTATTGTTAAACATGATAATGATGAAAATGATGCACACAAAACAATCAAGTTTTAGTTTAGGCTACTGTGTAAATACTTTCTTTTTTACACTGGAGTCAGAGCCGACAAATTTATCGTCTCTGCTTTAAACTCAACAATTAATCGTTTTTCTCCCTAGTGGGACCAATTACAGAATGCAAGAATTAATGTACTCTGTTCATATATGAGAAAGCATAGTAACAATCTCCAGTACAAACAACGCTAACTAGTCGTTAGCAGAAAGTGAAGCAGATATATCATGTTGAAAAAAATCAAGCACATTTTGGGCTCTGTAATTCTGCCAAGGGTCCTTTAAATCATTCTGACACTTTAATACGTAAGTCGCCCCAGATATATAACCGAAGGGTCATAAATATCCAATTAAAGAAAGTTTCGGCTTCGTTGCTGAAGACTATTTCGATCAAAATATATTGAACAAAATCTGGATGGAAAAAAAGGCTCAATAGTAAAAATGATAAATAACGACTGAATAAATACTGCAAAGGAAATAGCTACATCCCCATTTATAGCATAAGCTGCTAAAGACATATCAAAATATGAATCAATGTCATTCAACAAAAGAAAAATTCTCTTTAGAAATTAATGACTGGACTCTTACATTCGCACAAATCTCCTCTCTCACAATGATAAAAAGGTGGTAGGGTAAGATTGAGAAGGGTTGTGGGGGGTGGGGTTCCTCTTCGCCTTGCCTTTTGTATTACGAAATTAATTAATGTTTCAGCACGTAGTTTAGCACTGTCGTCCCTTCCGTTCAATCCCTACATTACAGTTACAGATAATAACTCGTCGGTGCCAAATTACAGCAATGCTGATGTAATTATGGGCAATTAGGGTAAAAAATGACCCGTCGTCTTTACTCAGTGTGCTTATCCGAGGCTACCAAAGGAGAGTAATACCCAGACTCATTTCCACTGCGAGCTTAAAAAAGAAGAATTCGGACCGAAAGCACCCAAGCAAGCAAGCTCATAGTTTTTCTTTTTTTTTTTTTTTTTTTCTTTTAGGTCTTTTTTTTGTGGGGGGGGGGAGGCGGTGTTTTTCCTTATACTTCTGATTTTCTACTTTCTCCCCTCCTGTTCTTTCCATTGCTAACCGATCCTTCTAGCTTTAATTTACATATCTACTGATTTCTTACCTATATATCTACCCATCTATTATATTTAGTTTTAATTCTATATTTTTCTCAGATCCTTACAATAATAATAATAATAATAATAATAATAATAATAATAATAATAATAATAATAATAATAATAATAATAATAATACTATTTCACACCTTCACGAGAAATTATTAATCATATTTAATCGGGCCGCGTTCTTCGCGTTCCCGAAATTCCCATCATGACGCGTCATCCTCCCACAATTTAAGATTACCCACATATGCGCAGATCACCTCGACTGCATCATGACTGTCCTTCGCAAACCTAAATGACTACTAAACGGCCCCAAAATTAGTTTCCCGCGGTGCTTGCGACATGGTCAGACTGCACAGAGCTTATTATTGGCACATTTAAGGCGAGGTATTAGTGCATGGGAGGCCGGTGGAATCGTGTGACCGTGGGTCGTAAACGGAGGAATTTTTACTAATAAATCGGCTTCTCGTTATTGAGTAGCTGAAATTCTTGCAGTCAGTTTATTTCATGCAGGGTATTTACGGCATGCCAGAGCTGCCCACAACTGACCACATCTCGCTCCACCCCCACCTGCAATGGGGGAAGGGGGGGGGGGGGGGGGGGGGGGGGGGGAGGATGGCGAGGTTGAATTGCGACGATGAAAATAAGAAAAAAGGGGAAAGTAAATTTCCAATTTGGGTAGCGTGGGAGTCTCAATTAATGGAACTAAACAGGTAATGGCCGCCTTATTTTAGTTATCACTAAACACTTCCAATTCATTCTAAAAAACGAACGAGTAATTCACTAATGTCTCTCCTCTCTCTTCATGTTGAGTGTGTATGTACGTAGTGTAAATATATATACGTATGTATAACGTATATAGAGTAACCTTACTATATATATATATATATATATATATATATATATATATATATATATATATATATCTTATATATATATATATATATATATATATATATATTAGTATATATATACACATCTTAGTATATATATATATATATATATATATATATATATATATATATATATATATATATATATATATATATATATATTATCACATTCCTAAGGACGAGTGACGGCCAGTGAGTGTCAGTTCCAAAAGCTGTAGCTACTTAGTTCCCGTACCCCTACCACCAAAAGAAAAAAAAATAAGAAAAAAAAAAACTTGCTATTGTGGAGGCGATTCTAGAGCCCAAAAAATAAAAAATAAAAAAGCTGATAACACACACACTCTCTCTCTCTCTCTCTCTCTTCTCTCTCTCTATATATATATATATATATATATATATATATATATATATATATATATATATATATATATATATATATATATATATATATATATATATATATTACATTGAAGTTTAAAATTACACATCAGAACTGGAATATTTTCATGTTTCCTCAAAAGCTTTTACTTATTCCCAGTATAAAACTCAACAGACGAGATCCCGATAAACACAACACGTTGATATCATTCGCATCTGCAACATGGGTCATACTCATTCTAATTTTAACAGCATATGAGAAAACTGATGTCCTCTTTACAACATGCGCATTCTTATCAATAAATTTATCCTGGAAGAGGGTGTAATATTCTTGGTAACCTCCTTTCATCAGTAAGATGAATGACTGACTAAGAATTGGCGGGGTGCCAGTATTGACATAAGATTATATCCACCTACCTTAAATTCAATATTTTCTATACACTACAAGTATCACAATTTTTTGTCGCTCTTTGTAAACAGGAGTCAGTAGTTACAAATCTCTCGCTCTCTCTCTCTCTCTCTCTCTCTCTCTCTCTCTCTCTCTCTCTCTCTCTCTCTGACGACAGTGAAATAAAAGAAAAGGTTGGGTTTACTAAATAATAAGGCGATGGTTTGCCATTAAACGGACTGAATCCTTCGGCACTTCATATGATTGTTTAAACATTTGCAAGTACTAAACGTACTTCCTTTTCTGTTCCTTTGAGTTAACCTACCGCTAAAATGTACAAATCTCTCTTTCTCAATAATGCCACAGAGTGAAAAGTAAGATTTTACCCGTTCAAACAGCCAGAATATGTCCCCTTACACCTACGCAACGCCATTTCTCTCAACCACCAAGGCATGAAACGGAGTCGTCAAGTATGCTCCCTCAATGGCCGAAACGTGACGGCGTGAGTGTGCTCCAAAATTGTAACGCCGTCTACAAAAACCTTCCTGAAGATTTCCAGTGGTCGCCTTGACACATCTTTTGTTCTTGCCTTTGCACCGACGGCGAGAATAGTTTTCGGGTCATGTTGGTATTACGGCCGAAATGTTCATTCTTCTTCTCTTTCTCAAATGCGAAACCGAATTTATGGTTCCATTGTGGAATTAATGACTATGCAATTACGGCGTTCTTTACGCAGTTTGGTGGATACTTTGAGAAGTGTTCTGAAGGGAAAATTCAAAGGTTTTTATGCTTTGTTAGAAATAATCCTGCAATAGTGAGATGCACCTACCTAGCGGCAAATTCGGTCACAATCACCTTAGAGTGATAGTAAATAAAATACAATTAAAGTCACTTAATGGTATGGTTTAACTATAATGATGATTATGGTCATCTTAATCCTTCCTTCGACTATTACAAAAACTATGTTATATCTGCAAAGCTGCCACTTAATGGCATTATCCAATGTAGGGTGACGTAACGAAAGGTAGTATTTGTTAACCCTCGGACGAAATAACCACTGATATGTAAAAAAAAAAAAAATAAGTTAACGGTCATCCTCAATCTACTTTCAAACAGATTATACCAATTTCGGAGTAATTGTGTCACTTGTATTCACTTGGAATTGAAACGTTGATAGTTTGGTTTTTAACTTTTGAAACTATTTAAAACTGTTCCTCAGAAGAAAGAAAGAGAGAGAGAGAGAGAGAGAGAGAGAGAGAGAGAGAGAGAGAGAGAGAGAGAGCTGCTCTCTTTTTTTTCCGCAAAACAGATCTGCACATCATGTTCCCATTTTACACCGAAACGCTCGGCTGACTTGCAGTTCAGTAAAAAAAAAAAAAATCGTTGAATAAAAATTAACTTCCATTCGTATTCTTGAGTATAGCCATCGTAGGTAAGACAACCAACACCTCCTCCGGTTCAGGAACAAAAAATGCATAGAACTTGTACTCCACCTGCAAAGTTCAATAATACTCCACTAAGGGTTTGTAATGGTCTATCAAATTCCTTCTCACTTTCAGAATTAACTACTGTACAAAAACAAACCTGGAGTTTACTCCTCTAGACCTCGTCCTCGATCTAAAAGAATTATAATAAAACCCGCACTGAGCTACGGGTTTAAAAAAAAAACTTACAAACAACTTATAACAAAAACTTATACTCGATCTTGGTCTCAGGCTTAAACGCTCTATAAAACTCGTCCTATCCTCAGGCTGATAAAAAGTTATATAAATAAAATCATATAGAGCCCATTCTTGACCGTCGTAAAATTTCTGCACAACTCATCCGCTGTCTCGGTTTAAAAAAGTTGTATGGATCCGTATTAGGCCACTGGCTACAAACTACAAAATTCTATAGAATTACACCCGGAAAGGGAACTGGCGTCACGCTCTGCATTTGCGGAACTCGGTCATTCAAAGCACTAGATCATACACACACACACACACACACACACACACGGTCGGGACTTTGGTTGGGACAAACAGGACTTACCGACCGTAATCTCCGGACTTACCGGTTGTAATATTCGAACTTATTCTCTGTGCTCTTCTTGGAATGGTCTTAATTACGTTTCATGATGTGCAGATAAGCATTTAATATCGGTTTTATACCAATCTCGTGATGGATTCTGCCAGGTTTCGTGATCGGACCTTAAGACATAAACGCGAAAGGTTGAAAGTGAGCGCCTCGTCGGTACTTTTTATCTCTCTCTCTCTCTCTCTCTCTCTCTCTCTCTCTCTCTCTCTCTCTCTCCATGATGTATATAAATGATTCAATTTTACTTTTTAAATTTGCATTTCTCTCTGCATCTACATGAATCCTCATGCTTATAAACTTACTTGCAAATTTTCCATCTTCTCTCCCTCCCCCACCCCAGCCGTCCCCCCCCCCCCTCCCCCCCCCCCTCCTCTCACACACACACAGGAAAATTCTCTTTTGATGTATTTTTCAAAATTTGTATTTGTGTCATTATAAAATATCCTCATATTCGTGTATCTTCAAACATCTACAATCTGCAAGTCTATTTGTGTTTTTCACTGTTCAGTGCTCTTTCATAATAATGAATTTTAATATAAATGTTAATTTTTTTTTTCTTCCACAGGTAAGTTGACATAAATTCTGGAGTTGAAGAAGAATTGCACCTCTTTGGAAGCAAGGTAATCAGAACTGATTCTTTAACATTTATCATGACGATGACGCGGGTACTGAAGAGGTTAGTAAATTCCTTTTCCAGTAAATTTTCACACGCGTTTTTAAAATAGTCCAAGCCTGACTTAAAAAAAAAATAGGCTATCAAAACCGCATTAATATGATCGAATGATAAATCTAATAAGAATCAGACTGGTCTCCCTATATCTTTCCACTTAAAAACAAGATGCTGTACACCGAAGTACTTATTTACTTATTTCTCTATCACTTTAATAGCACTATTATCCAACGAATGACACATAAATACACTTACATAACGTACCCAACAAAATGTAACCTATTGAGAAGCATTACTGTCAATCCATGATTTACAAGTTAACTATATCCTGTGGGATCTATCCATTCTTCGAGAACCCATTAAGAGTTAATGTGTTTTACACATTTCGCCGTTTAATAGCAACTTGGGCACAAGGTAAGAGTTCCAGCTATCCTTTTTATGACCCGACGTGACGTCACAGACACTAACTACTATTCCAACAGTAGAATAGTTTATCTCGATCATCTTAAAAGGTACTGGTTCCGGGGCATTTTAACAGCACTCATTAACCCACATCCAATGCAGGTAAGTCCATCTGGAGTCGTTAAGCTGTCACTCCGACTCTTTTCGAAAGCGTTTCGCGGAAACAAAAACACGAAACCAAAAAATTCCCCCGTTTTTCCTTCTTTGTACAGTGCGACTGTGTCTGTCTGTCTGCCTTTCTGCCTGTTGGAGATTGCTTTTCTCGATGTTTGTGTCGTAAGTACTAAGAAAAATCTCAGGAGACAGGTATCCAGTTTCCAGTTTTCACTAGTGTTTACAAACACACACATAGATATAGATAAATAGGGAAACACACACATATATAAGAGTATATATATATGTGTATATATATGTGTGTGTATATATATATATATATATATATATATATATATATATATATATATATAATATACAGAGAGAGAGAGAGAGAGAGGAGAGAGAGAGAGAGAGAGAGAGAGAGAGAGAGAGAGAGAGAACATCTTCGCACCGACGCCACCAGAGCTGCGTAATCATGTGAAAGTGCATACGTGCGAAGTCTTACTTCATACGTGCCATATGAAAGAGTCCGGCTAAAGAAGATGTCTGATCCATCAATAACGACGACAGCATGACAGGTGCAGTACTCCAATGTATGTCGTATTAATCATTTAGATGTGCCTTTGCCAACTTCCGCGGCTCCTCCAATGCGTTCTATTGCAAAGGTTGAAATGATTAATTGATATTTTTTTTCTCCCGGCCTTTTGCTGTTGTTTTAAAAATTCTCAAGTACATGTGTTCCTTTAAATCAATTCCACTTGTAGGCTGTTGTCTTCCATGGAAAATAAACATGACCGAATTTATGAGAATCTAGATGTTCCTTCAATTTACAATGCGATGAAAATGTATACTCGTACAAGTAAACTAATAAGTTATCTGTGCGTGTTCCAAAAAAAATTGTATTTAACGATTGTTCGAACAGATTCCTTCAGAAAGCTTGTTCAGGCCATGTTGATTCAAGGAAACGATCAGACACTGATGAAGTAACAACAAACGAATAAAGCGAGCGAACGTAAACAAAACAATAAGTCAGAGCTCAAAGACGAAATTTCAAGATCCAGCAATTTTCTATCTTCAATCGGAAGCCACCATTTGGATGATTTACTTCTAGGACGTTTCGGCAGTTAAAGGCAAGAGAAACTATGCTCCGGTCTCCAACCTTCACTTCAGGTCTTGGAGAAACATTACAAAGAATCGTTCTTGGATCGATTTTCTCAAGATAATCCGTTGTTCTTCTAGTGCGACAGAGCCTCCCGGCTGCTTTACATCACAAGAATTTATCGCGAAAAGACGGGGATTCGTAAAGACGCACGACGGACAATTTTATCACCACAAACTGAGGTGGTTCTCATCTAAAAGAAGAATATCCGATCTGTTATGACATACTTAGCTCTTTGTGTGTTGTCATCTAGGACTCCTGAGATATTTCATTAAAGAGAAAAAAAATTTAACGAGATGGAATTATGGTGTACAAAATTGGTTCAAATTGCTTACAATCTCGATCAAATATTAAACATTAAAAAGAAGGATAATGCATAATCGAAATCTTTCAGACTTAACCTAATATATATATATAAGAGAGAAATGTTATATTTACACATTTATATAAACAAATATTTGTCGATATAACACGGAAAATATTACAAAATATCAGAAGACTTTATGAAAAAGGGAAGACAGTCCATGGAGATATACCGTATATCTACAGTAGAGAGCAACTCGCTTCACATTGATGTCCGCTGTCACTGTGGCTAGGATATCACGAACCTGACGTCCGGCAACCGTGAAATTGTTCGGTAATCAGGGCCCGACTTAAAAAAAAAATAAATAAACGTACAAAGTGATTCCGACGCTAAGTACCGATCTTTCGCGGTGATAAACGTTGCAATTTGCTGAGATTTATTTAGAACTCTGTAAAAGAGTTTCTAGTGTGACAGAGCGCTTGAATTTGCATTTTTGTTGTCTTTTATCTATTGGGAACTTTCACTAATATAAATGAAATTCTCTTGGGTAAGTTACAGAAATTCTATTGGACTATGTTTGTTGAATATATTTCTATTCATTTGCACCCTATCTCCATATTGGATTCGTTCCCCTTTGGGTCTATGAGAAAGCACTGCAAACAATTCAGTAACAGAGTAAAGCATTTTCATTCAAAATCAGAATTACGAGAAATTTGTGACCATTATATACAATCTGTATATTTATTCATAAGAAACAAGTGAAAAAAAGTCATTATCTGACAGAACTCCCACATGTAAAAAAAAAAGCTACAACAAAATACAGACTAAACCCTCAAATATGTAAAAGATAAAAAAAAAAAAAAAAAAAAAAAAAAACAACGAACAATACCAGCCCATTCCATTTGTACTCAACCGTCGTAAGACCTTTTAACCTGGATATGCCGTGTTTAGTTTAATTACGGGCATCGTAACTCTTTATTTACGCTTGTAATTTACATATGTAAGGTTTCAGATGCTTGGATATTATGCATGTAGTACTGTTGCTCCGCTGAATGCCAAATTAAGTCGAAGCAAGCGTGGGATATCTGGAGCCTTTTTCTTATCTTCTGGCAACCTTCCAGCTGGTTCGACAGCAGACGGCCTCACTTTTGACCCCTGGTGAATGCCTCCTTACTCAGTAAGTCATTATCTCTTCAACAGTGAACCGGTGCTATGTTTAGTCTTACCGGACAACAATTGTTATATTTAGTTTATGACCTCCATTTAATCTCCGATCTCATTAAAATCACAACTGAATGAATTTCCTTCCAGGCAAATTTGGCCTCAAACGATAATTTTCTGTTCAATTTTCGGAGACCATTTTATCTCTGATCTCACTCGCATGCTAACTTCACTTAAACCATTTATTTAACAGCGCATTCATCAATACAACAAAAAGAAAGTGAATCTCTGAATAACGTTTCATTAACGCAATTGCCGGGAGAAAAATCAGGGTTCATAAAATAAGAGTCGACCTAACATAAATGCTTCCAATGTATACTTTCCGTGACCGGAGAAGAATAACAACAGTAAGGAGGCATGAACCATGTATTTTTCAATTGCCTAATGACCTCTGACCCCTTCTTATAAGATCTTGCTGTTTATTTGGCTTTGGCAATTTTAGCAATCGAAGGGCAGCAAATCCAGCGAGTAGGTGGTCTCCGTGTTAGAGCCTCTTCCTAATCTCTGGCTTGATTAGTTTCGGTAACAATTTCTATTAACTCCTGCGGTGCAGGTGCGGTGCTTAAAACCTAAAAGGATTCCGGGCACGGTACGTGGTTACGTTCTATAAAAGTTGTTCAAGTGTACTCGGGATGAAACTTGGTTCGATTCTATTAAGTTGGAAATTTGGTCGGATTCTATACAGATATATAAAAAAAGGAGCCAAAAGGCACTCACTGTCGAACCTATTTACATTCTACTCATGTTTTAAATGGACCCTCGGAGTGAAATTTGATCAGATTTTATGTAGTTCCTGTGAAAATTGCTGAGATTCTATAACTTTCCAGTGAAATTTTGATAAGACCTGTAAAAAAACCAAAAGACACATTTGAACAGGTACATTCTGTTAAATCCTAAGATGTACTCTAGTCGAAATCTGGTTACATTCTACACGAATTCTAAGGTTACAATATATAGAAATCCTAAAAGCGTTCTGGGCATGAAACCTGCTTAGACTTTATAAATTTCACTTAAGAGTGAATATTTACTCACAGTGAATTACAGACAGACGTCAACTTTATCACCATATCAGCAACTTTATCTTGAAGCCAGCACCTGATTTCAACTCAGAACCCGTCAGAAAGTGCTCGTATTTTGCTATTTCTAAGTACAACAGGAATCTAGGAGTAGGAAATCTAGTTTTACATGTTTCACGCTCGCGTGGAAAATGTAAACTGATATTGCATTTACCCAGGCCACTGTATGATTTGTCTAACATAATATTCAGCCCAAGATATGACCTAAATATAAGCGAAATTCATCTTTTATCAAAAGGTTATCAAGTAAACAGAAATGCAAGAGAGAGACAGACTAGGGAATATTTACAAGTAAGGCTTTGATAATGTAACGTGATAAAAAGATATCTTGTCAAAACAGGCAATTTAAAAATATTCAAGTTATTTTACGTGTCAGTATTGAGAACAAAATTCAAACTTCCTACTGTGCGTGCGTGCACGCAAACAACCAGAGACCCCAACTGGACAAACTGACATCAGATTGCTAAGCTGTTATCTTTTGTGGTTTCATGCAGAGGTATCATACTGCGAAGCATTTATCTCTCTCTCTCTCTCTCTCTCTCTCTCTCTCTCTCTCTAGTGTGTGTGTGTATATATACACACAATGTATATATGTATATGTAATTTCTTTTAACCATTCTCCTTCCCCCCCACCCCACAACCATTAAAGGGTTGACGCCAGAAGGTTGCAACCTCCCAGATTCTCCGTTTAAGTCTTTGAAGGTGAGGCTGTTTGTATATAACCAGATTTTTTATTATATCTATCTACAGCTGACTGCAAGTATGCAAGTTTATGTTTCTCTAGTAACTTTCTTTTTTCCACTCACCCATAAAGCACGAGAGAGAGAGAGAGAGAGAGAGAGAGAGAGAGAGAGAGAGAGAGAGAGAGAGAATCTCAGTTTTTGTTTTTGTTTCACTACCATGCGTGTTTATCCAACTATAGTATCCTCTGATACGAGGCATCGAGCTTAAAACCCAAGGCCTGTTGTTCACTCGTCCGTAAGATAAAGCAACGAATCTGCAGTACTTCTGTGTTTACCCTAAGACAAGAACCATGTTTCATCTTCTTTTCTCTGGAGAAGACACAAGAAGAATAAACCCACTTTCAAAAGGCCTTACTCTTATTACATTTTTAGACCAAATCTGACGCTTATGGAACCTTACGTCCAATAATCGTTCTACAATACTTTTTTAAGCATTCTATTTTTGTGAATTCCATTGAAATGGGATTACATTGACAAAATGATGGAAAATAATTCGTAAATGATAAACGAAAACATAAACCTTTTTCATCGCCATCACCTGATATTATCAGCTATATCGATAAAACAACAACAACAAAAGTGAAGAGTGAAGGCCTTGATAAGCAAAGGTAACTCTAGCATCAGATGAAGAAAAAAAAAGGGGAGGGGAGGGGGAAGAAAGATTCGTTTCACTCTGACGGTCAGGACAAAACGATAAATCTCGAGAACCGTCAATATTTCTACGCGTTACGGACGAGGCTGAGAATCATTACGCTTTGCCGGAGGACTTTCAAGAATCATTACGGAAGGGGGAATGGTGTGACTGGTGAGCTCCGAGTTTGCTCAAGATTCGTTCCACTCCGAGAGAGACGCAAGTCTGTTGCTAAGTAGTGGTGTTCCGGAAATTCTATTGAATGTACAATGAAATCTGGCCAAGCGTCGCAACGTAAGGTTAACGTGACCATAACGGTATAGATATCGCCTTGGAATTTTCCTTTCCTTCTAACACACACACTTACACGCACACATGCATATGCATATACAATATGCAAACATACATATACGTATTTATGCGTGTGTGCATGTATGTGTGCACGTGTATATGTATATGCAATGTATGTATATATATATATATATATATATACATATGTATGTATATGAATGTATGTATGTATGTATGTATGTATGTATGTATGTATGTATGGATGTGTATGTTATATATATATATGTATATGTATTATATATATATATATATATATATGTGTGTGTGTATATGTATATATATATGTATACATATGTATGTGTGTGTGTGTGTGTGTGTGTGTGTAGTAAATTCTCTCAGACTGCTTGATTAAATACCTCGATATCCTGGGGAAAAAAAAAAAATTGTAACCGACACTTGCAAAAATGAGAACCATAAATTTAAAAATAATATGCGGAATTCCGCCATAATCATAAACACTGAAATCCGTGGTCCAAAAAATTAATCTCAAATATATATATATATATATATATATATATATATATATATATATATATATATATATATATATATATATAACAAGAGAAAAAAACGATTCATTTATACATTGCGTTAAAAAGCGCTCACTAAACCTCACTGGGATTGGGACAACTAATACTTTCCGTTTCTTCTAAAACTTCGCTCTTTTTAGCCAACAGCAAGACGGATTGGCCCCCTTTGAAAAAGTGGCTCCGACGAGCGAAACGTGGGAAAACGGCGAACGATAGATAACGAAACGTGATGACTTCCTTTTTGCATCCAGACACAAATTACTCCCATAAATAAAAGTCTTGTATTTCAGCGAGATAAAGTCATTCTGAAGACTGGTGATTACTCATGAGCTGATAAAACGGAATCACGGCGCTTCTAAATTGCTCCGATGCATCCGTCCCTTAGCAGACGGCGAGAGGGACCTACAATATTCCCCAGCATATGTTATGCATCTCTCTTATCATATGTGGGGTCTATGTTGGCTTGAATGAGTCCTTAGGTTCACATCAGGCATCCCGCACTCTCTACACCTTTCCACACTTTTATGCGAAAGCCTGTGCAGGCTTATGCCAGCTTAAATCCGAACCAACGACTATCATTATTCATATCAACTTAATATGATCCGGATCAAGGCCAGTCATTTTCCATATGAATTTTCATTTTCTATATGACTATTACCATTCCGTTATTTCGGTTACGTCTAACACTATATGTAGTAACAGACGCTTATAACATCTGCCCCAGGGAAGCTGATTTGGATCTTAACCTGAACGAAGTAATATTCAACACTGTCTTTATCTGAAGGAAGTAATATTTAACACAGTCAACATAGTTTCGTTGGGTTGTTTGCATCAGTTAACTTAAGGTACAACCAATGCTAGCAATAAAAGTGCTATTTATGTTCTATTTACGCCAACGACCGCTTTACAATATTAACTAAATATTTTTTTTTTCTTAAACAATTAAGATCATCCACAAAATTTCACGTGTTCCCCCAATAACCCACCTAATTCATTTCGTCAAATTATCTGGTTAATAAAAATATTACTTTGCTCTAAGGGAAGGAAAACATCTAAGTGAAGAGCACTCAGAACCTAAAAAAAAAATAAAAAATAAAAAATAAAAATAAAAATAAAACACTGTAAGCAACTGAAATATGACGCAATTCATGACATCTTAGATTTCTCAATTTGGTAAATAAATTTTTTTTTACCTCTTATCAAATAACTAAATGAATGAGTGAGCAGCCATGATCGGTGAAAATTGGATAAATTTACCAAAACGACTGCGCCACTTTTTAGAAAAATGAGTGAGACAAAATGTGTTGCAAGAATTAATTTGTTGAGTCAAATGAATTTCATCATCGCATGCGACAAATAATATTAGCCACTCACCAAGAATCTGCTTTAGTTAATAAAAAAAAAAAAATTAGGTTTATAGATATAATCCAGATTCTCTCTCTCTCTCTCTTCTCTCGCTTTCTCCTCTCTCTCTCTCTCCTCTCTCTCTCTCTTCTCTCTCTATCTCTCTCTCTCTCTCTCTCTCTCTCTCTCTCTCGTTCCAAAAGACATTTACATCAATAGTGCATCTGTAAGAATAGTCCTGAATGAAATAGATGCGGTTAAAAGTATAAAATATACTGATATTACAGGATAACATAAATAAAGATCAAAAGATATTTCCCAGAAAATAAAACGCAAAAGCAGAGAAACCACAGAGGAAAAAAGATTACCATACTACAATTTGGTTAGATGTTGGAAAATAAAAAAAGAAACCAACCTAGTCTATTGAAGGTCAAACAAGTTTCCAATACGTTCTGACGTTAAAGATGGATGTCTTTGAAATATAATACATTATCTGGACCTAAACAATACCCAAAAGAAATACATATAACTAAATTACCACGATTACGGATTTACAAAAAAAAAAAAAAAAAAAAAATATGCTCGTCACCAAGAAAAAAAAATGACCTTCAGAGAATACAAAAGTAAGTTGGGGTATTATATAACAGCAAAGTTTTGAGCAAACAAACACAAACGGCAAAATCAGAAACATATACACAGAAAAGCAGAAACATCATCATCAATCACTGATAGGATCAACTCTTCAAGAAATGCGCAGCAGTTGGAAATAATTCATTTTTATTGTGCTCACATAATTCAGTTCCTTGTAGAACTCTTCAGCGCTGTTCAAGGAAGAGAGAGAGACTCTGAGGTTAACCAATTCAAGGTTTCGTTTGCGCTCACGTCGTCAGCTCCGGAATTCTCTTCCTATCTTTATGTTCCATCTTCTAAGCACTTTTCATTTGTCAAAAAACGAGTCTTGTCCAAGGAAAATGGCTCTTTGCTTCTAAAATTCAAGGTCTGTCAGTGAAAATTTTGGAATACTTTCTAAGCTGATATGTTCCTCAAATTCGATCATTTCCTTGCTATATATACTTGTCTATCATCCATTTTCCACTTACCCTATTTCTTTCTAGTTCCCTGTCTTTTCGGCCTTCACGTTTAATAAGAAGGGGAAATTACATTTCACCTCGACAGTAACATAACAAACAAATAGGAATAAACTGTCCATGGACATCAACAATGTAATAATCGACACTGATGAGAAAAACGTCGATAAAAGGAAACGGTTTTTCCTGTTTGTAATATGCAATTGGTGTCCGATATAACACCTGTTCCTTTGCCAACACCCATAGTAATTGTCACTCATTACTCGCTTCATGTGTTTCTTCAGTCGAGGGGAAAAGCACGTTTGGGTTATCAATACGAATACAAACTCTCTGCATATGAAACAGAAAAAGAATGACGGGAAGACTTTTACACACACACACACACACACACACACAGATTGTTTAGCTATTAAGGTAATAATCGTAAAAAAAAATAACTGCAAAAGTAAATATTACTACTGCTACTTCCACTACTACTACCACCACAAATAATAATAATAATAATAATAATAATAATAATAATAATAATAATAATAATAATAATAATAATAATAATAATAATAATAATAATCCTTGAAGTTACTGTAATTATTGGTGTGTAACTGACCAGAACTGGGAGACGATCAATTTCCCTTCCTTTACGCATTTCTCTACTATGAAATTTAAGCTGTAATTTAGGGGACCTGTCAATTACAACAACTGCGCTGCGTAGTTCGTCTGACGGCCATGATCGCAAAAGCGTACAATGAAGAGAAGGACACACATAAAAGCGAGTAATTACGCCATAACCGTATTGCTGCAATGCAGACCGCTTTTTTTTTATTCTTCAAGTGACACCAAAAGCTACAGAAGTGTTGAAATCGTCCTTCAGGACTTCCCTCAGTCAAAAGGAATTCTTATGAGTAAGGCGGCTGATTACACTTGAATCCATTTAATATTGAATATACAAGTAAACACCAAATAGTTTCATTGTTTTCTCGTAACTATAACAACAAAATATGTACGCATGACAGTAAGCCAGCTAGCTGCCCTTGAGTATATTTCTTACAACTTTTCTTCAAATTTTGCCGTTCTTAATGACGTACTAGTTTTCAATTTCTTATGTGCAGCGAAACCGTGAATGAACGATCAGACCATTTGTTCAGTAATTCTTAAAAATATTTCAAACATATATAACAAAGGAATTATCTGAAGGTGCAAAAGCAACTCACGAACAATACAGCTACAAATTTGTCTCAACTGACTTTATCTACTACGTATATTATAAGGCGTCGCACAACATAAGGTCATTTTATAGAATCCATCAAATGCTGCTCAATTCATCTTAAGTGCAATAAATCGACGTTACAAAAACAATGGCCAGTCGAATGCCGTAAGACCACGTCAACCGAAAGAATGCACTCGCTTTATACTCAATTAATCAACCAAAAACCGATAAATTTAGGTCAGGCAAATTACAATTGGTCTACTGACCTCTCTATCGATTGCTTTACTTATGTATATGAATTATTTTATCTAGTTACCTCTTTACTTGATGATTTATTTGCAATACTTCTTACTCTTACTTCTATTTTCATTTTTCTTCACAAAAATACTATCTATGGTGTCAAAGTTTCATTCTTTTGATCGTTGTAGATTAAGCAGGCCTTATGCTAGCAATGGCTCTTGCTGTTTAAGCAGCCCATAATGCAAACAAAATGAAAGTTACTACTACTACTAGTACTACTACTAATATTAATAATAATAATATTAATAATAATAATAAGCGTGACTGCTGTGTAAGAACGAAGGTTTTACTGCGCTACAAGTACCTTACGACCTTAGTGATCTTGGAAGGACGAGTCTGTAATACGGAGAGTACTGCTTAATTACGTCCCCTTTCCTATCACCACCCGTCCCCCCACTCCCCCCCCCCCCACCCCTCCTTCCACCTTTGTTGGCGAAACAACTCGAGCAGTGTTGCATGAGGCAGCTGAAAAATTAGGCAGAACTTTGTTTCAGAGGCGCCTGAGCGAATGAGTCTATTTTGTTATTGCTATTGTTGCTGCTACTTCCACTCCTGCTACTTTTGCCACCAACGTCGCCGCCGCTGCTGCAGTGATCATTAGTGACCTAAGCAGAGACGCAGGAGTGTTATTTTCTCTTCGGTAATAACAGCTTTCCATCGAGACCCAAATCGGTCACAGTCACTATCCTCCTCCCTCCAGGACGCGAGTCGGCGAGGTCACACTGAACATTAATATGAAAAAATGAAAAAAAAAAAAAGCGACAACAAATCTTCATTTCGGAGTCGTGTGCGGTTTTCTACCTCTGAACTGGACCACTGCAACCTTCGGCAGCTGGCTACGGTCGAAGTGAGAAAAATGGATGACGGTTGTGACATTTAACATCAGTTTTAAATTGGGAAAGTTCATTCGTCATACACTGACCTTGAAGAGTCGGTTTTAAAGCATACATACATTTATACAGACAGAAACGGAGGTAGAGGCGTAACACCCTAGAGGTTACCTCTTGCCAGATTTACCACGTGGAATGAGCACTTTTTTTGGGATCACACTCTCCACTAACTCCCTTTCCCTAAACTGTCAAGCTTAGGCAGCCTCCTCGCGCTTCTGTATTTCCTTCTGGGTTTAAGCTCCATCATTATTAATCCCGTTAATTTTTCTCGCGTTCTTCAAGCACGAGTTGGTGGCCACAATTTCCCTTCACTCTTCGAAAAGAAAAAATCGACCTTTGATTTAACCGACGACGTCGGACATTACCTCTAAAGCATAATAGCAGCTCTTGTAAAACTAGGTTACGCGAGCGACGGATTCAAGAGAAAATTGATTGTATCTGTTACCTTGTGCAAATAAGAAGGAGGAATCCGTCGCCAACCAAATGTATGAAATCTCATATATTCGCCTGTCCATTGTGTGTGTAATTGGCCGTTGCTTCAGAAATTCACAGTGTAACTCCCTATAAGAGGGGGCGATTTCCCGTGACAACAGCCTTGGCTGGCTACTTAAAGAGGAAAGTAGAAGAAGAAAAGTCTTGCTTTATCTCGTGTATTGACTTTCGTCTTTACATTTTTGAAAAAGGTTTCCAGTAATTCCAGTTTCTTTTGAACGTTGCATATCAATGGAAATTTGTAAGGAAATTAACTGTCTTTCTCGTAATCCATAGTTAAATAATGTGCAAAACTCCACATCGCGTGACTAAAGGTAGTAGGAAAATAATTCAACATATATATATATATATATATATATATAATATATATATATATATATATATATATATATATATATATATATATCCGTTGGTGAAATCTGGAAGCGTAGCACTATTGAAGCCGACTAAAACAAAAAAATTTACTTGATGTTGGTCACATAAAGACTCGCTGAGTCTGCGGGTAACTTTCAATATTGAATTATTACATTCGATAATCCTTTCAGCAAAACTGATCAATGCGATATACATTCAAGTTTACTATACTCATTGTAATTTATTATTTTTTAAGATATATATATATACTATATACATATATATATATATATCATATATATCTATAATATAAAGGTGGAAAAGAATTCAAAATCGCAACAAATTTACATATAAACCAGCATTACGCATTAGCAAAACTGCCTTCGCGTTGATCCGACGAGCATCAATTCAGGCTTTCATAAAATAAAAACGTGGATAGCCTCGATCTGAGAGCGATCAAATTCAATTTCATTGCTGCCATGTCAAATGCAAATTGGCGGCGAAACCGCCGAAATAACAGCTGACATTAGGCAAATTGTGGGCATCCAACAGACCCCCTCGGAGATCGAAGCCCGGCGCTTGCTTGGCCTGACTGGAGAATGGGTCGTGGAGGTCCTAAAACCACCTTTTGGTAGCGGTAGGTGTGTCTGCCAAGGAACAGGGTGGGGAAAAGGGGAGGGGGGGGGGGGGGTTGTTAACAAAGGCCACAGACAGTCCCTGATCCTGGACGTCTGGAAATCACTTTCTGGTAGCGCTCGTTGTATCTGCAAAGGGAGGAAACAAAGGCCACAGTCACTGCTTATGCATTTGATATTGACGACAAGAGTCAGCGGGGGGCCAGCATCGGCCAGAAATTACGACTTAAATAAATTTCATCGTGAGGTTTTGGCCCTGGCTGCGGGGAAAGGTCATCTGGTAAATAGAAAGGACGGCACGGGAAGGCGAAATCGCCAGCAGAGATAGTGTTCCGATGACGAGATAATCAGCAGGGGATGCCCGCCTGACGAAAATCCTGTACTGAAACGAACATAGCGAGGGTACTGAAGGAGAATTCGGCTTTCCTTCCCATTTTTCACCAGGATTAACGATGTTCTTTTGCAAAAGTAGGTACCGATTTTTGGAGAAGCACCATGTTATGCAAGCCCAATTTATATGTCAACCAGAGTTGATAGTTCTCTCGGATAACTTTCTTTCAGCGTTAGCTGTTTACATACATACACAAACTCAAGAATTCCTCAACGCGCAGACCGTCACAATAAATAAGAACTAGGGCTCACTAAATTTAACGATACTGAGGCTATCCATACTCCATAAGTAAACAGACAATCGGAGGGGTCGGGTCCCAAGACAGTATGGGGGAGGTAGCCATAGGAGAACATATTTCAAGAGGACGTGAGCTGGACCACTGCACTGGTAGGACCCTCCTGCCACTGTCTCACTTCCTTGAGGAGGATTCCTTGACGTTTCGCGTAACTTCCCTTAATTAATGAATTAATCATCAGAGTGTACTAACGTCTAAAGACTGCAAGGAGACCCTATAACGATCATATTTAATTACTTAAGAGACAGAGAGTGATAACGGCGTAACCCTCAAGAGATATGCCAGAACATTCTTAAAATTCCAGTAAGGTAATTTAGGAGGGGAAGGACACACTAGGAGACTTTGGAAGTAGGCTTGGGAGAAAATTATCTTCAATGAAATAATAATAGCAATAATAACTGAAACATTGTTTTTGAGCAGCAATTTACAACAAAATATATGGAGCACATAAGTAACTGAACATTAATTTTCCCCTATTTAACAAAGCACATCATCCAAGACCCACCTCTCACTAAAAATAAAGGGAATAAAACAGAAAAAAAAAAGTGAAACCTTCAGTTTTCGTGTTGACTGTGTAAGAACAGTCTGATTAACTTTTTCTCGAAAAAAAAAATGGTCGAATTCGTTTCCGAGCTTTCAAAGTTCCTCTTTTTCCTTAACATCGAATTAATAAGATAACAACTATGAATAAAGAACCGTATCTCAATTCCGAAACCGCGAGTCTTGAAATAGCTGAAAACTTGGCTCCTTCATGGCAACCCAGATGCGCCCTAATTATGGCAAGAGCTAATAAATTTGCCTATTCACAGTATTTGAAACTACGTATGAATTACTAACGTCTTTAATGAGTTTAAATAACGTAATAACTCCTGCAAAGACCATAAAATTACCATGGATCGTGGTTGCATAATTAGACTTGTGGTTCAAGAATGAGAGAAAGAAACGAAATAAACTTCGAAACGAAGACTGCCTGGCTGACTGCTCAGATTATGCACAGCTTAAGAGAGAGAGAGAGAGAGAGAGAGAGAGAGAGAGAGAGAGAGAGAGAGAGAGAGAGTTTGCAGCAAATGTAAAGCAACGCAAAGATACGCGCTGGGCAGGCAGTTTCAAATTCCTACGCAAATATCAAACTTCAAAGCCATTTTTCTCTCTATATATATCTAAAGGTCAATGGATTGGCAACCAAAAGCCCCGTTATAGGCAAACATATATAGGATACTAGAAATTTCCTTGGGAAAAGTTGTAAAAGAGAAGTCGGCCAAAATCTGGAAGGATACGATACATCATCCAACTGAAAGAGGAAAAGTATTTCTATCAAGGGCAAGCAGTTACACACACACACACGTACACATACATACACATACACGCACATTTACTGCGAAATCACCCATGTTCTTCAGTCGTCTTTTGTCATTTGTGTCAAATCACTGACCGATGAGATAATAACAAATCCAGAAATGCGCTGTAATTCCATAAATAAAAGTCACCTCGAGTGCTTCATAACGCAAGAGGTAACCTTTTACCGAATGTGCGTCATGTCATTGTCAACCGTTCATAAATTGAAGTCGCATAACAATTCTGAAAAGGCATGACTAAAAGTACTCTGTAATTCCATGGACAAAAGTTTACCGAAGATGATTAATAATGTTTTAATGAAGCGTTTATCAAATATGTGTCATATCGATGACATACATTTTAATAATAAACAGTGTAAAACAATGACGCAAAATCTAAGCAAGGACAGATAACAAGAGTCAAAAGTACTCTAGAACTCATGAAATGAATGTCCATGATTAATGAGTAATAATATCAGAGGTAACCCCTGCCATTATATGCGTCCCTTCAGTGCAAGGTGAAAAAATACATAGCGTATATGGCTATGACAAATGACGCCAAGGAGTTTCAGTATCGACGTAATGCTGTTGATTAATGACTGCAGCCACCAAAGGATATGAGGCTGGTAATGAACCAGCATGTTCTTCGACCCGATTAAAGAGAGAACAGAAGGGTCATTAATCAGGGGGGACACCCGAGACTATAATTTTCTCCCCTATTTTAATAGTTGCCATTAAAGGCCCAGTGCGGTAAGTCGTCTTGTCACCGACCTCGAGGATAACTTTAGGAAATTAATCGAGTCAATTCGCGACAGATTATCTATAAAGTAGAGAAACCTTTGCTCTCTGAGAATGATTAAGAGAGCCCACAACCTTCGCACTTATCCGTTCCTTACTGTAAAGAATAATGAACTGTACCTTACTTCGATTACGGCGATCTGCGAACTTCATTATAAAACGACATCAGTGACCATTGCAATTATGAGGCCAGATATGAATCAAGTGATAATGAAACGGAAAAAAGTTCAAACGTCATACAAGACGTGAACAGCTACGAACACCATTATAGGTTCTATTAGCAAGTCAGTAATTTCTTTATTTGTAATGTTTAAAGAATAAAATTGATTAGACGTTTTATTGCATATTTCGATGACTTCAACGATGATGTTTGTTTTAAGTGTCACAATCAAAATCTAATAAGACTCAAGACATAACGGGAAAATTTTGTTGTAAAGGTGTTAAAAAAGGACAGTGCTCAGGTCCTAAAAAAGAAAAAGAAAAAAAACCAACAACAACAACATTATCTCTTTCACTTTATAAACATAAATGACAACCAACTTGACCCAACACTAATTTTTAGGGTGAACGGAGATAATTCAAACACACACACACACACACAACACACACATTGTATATATATATATATATATATATATATATATATATATATATATATATATATATATATATATATATATGATATATATATATATATATATATATATATATATATATATATATATATATATATATATATATATATATGTATATATATATATATATATATATATATATATATATATATATATATATATATATATACATTCTGTGTGAGTAGAAGAATGTAAGTGAAATATCAAGTTTTGCAGCGATGAACAATTGGGAACCGGGCCTCAATGCGAGGATATGCCAATGAAGTCGCTCCCGACGGGCAATCAGAGAATCACCTTTTTCGGGGTGAGAGTGCAGGGCACACCTGCTGACGAGCGATAATCATCAGAAGTCAGAGTAGGAAAAAACTTAATGTTGTTTAACTTTAATCATCTGGTCCTAAGAACGATTAGTAGAGATGTCGAGAGAAGATTTGATTCTCATTTAAAATGTAGTTTGGAGAAACTGAGGAGGAAGGAATCATTACATTTCATTTGCTTATAAAAATGAATGAAGGTCGTTTTGAATCTGAGGGTATCCTCGAAGCGACTTTTCCAAATACATTTCAAATCAAATAGGATTGTTTATTTTTTATTTTTCTGAAATAAAATTACAGAAAATGCTGGAAACACACTATGAAAATGAATTCATCATGGTTTAAATACAATATACTAAGAGTATGCATGAAATTATATTTAGAATCTACGTTAATTCATAGTAGTGATCAATTCCAGACCTCCATAACCCTTGATGGACAAACAAACTCTTCCTCAGTGGATCTCTCTTTGGCAGGTCAAAGGGGGTTCCTGGGTCCCAGAGGGAACTGACAACATTGTGGCAGCAGATGTTTGTAAAGAAAAGAAAGAAATCCCATCAGGTTCTTACTAGAAGTGACTGACGCTGATTGATAGGTTGCAACTCAATGCATCAACAAGTCACAAGATAAAATCTTGCAATTTTCTAGCATCAATACTGATCCATTCAAGCTATCAGTTAAGTTTATCATCAGAATCTTTGAATTATCTAGAGGAAATTTATGATCCCGAAAAAATATAATTACACTTCAAGTATTTACACAAGAACAAATTCCTAGATTGTACATTCACTTCTAAAATAGCTACATTATACGTTTTAAGGTTGATTAGATAGATAGATAGATAGATAGGTAGGTAGTGTGAGTGTGTGTGTGTGTGTATGATAGATATATAGATAGTGTGAGTGTGTATGCATGTGCAAATGGGCCCTTGATCGATTTTGTCCTTTTAAAACAAATATAAATAACAATAAATGACGAGTAAGGAAAGTAATTTTCCGAAAGCAACCAGACAAAATAAATCCTAAGATACTACATAATATACCAGAAAGTAAGTAAATTGAAGTGTTTTTGTAAGGGAGTAGAGCAAAACACAATCTATGTAGCGTCACTGAGATACGTCGCTCAATGACTGTCATTTTCTACAGCTAGTTAAAAGTAATCGATGATATGCAAGTCATATAGTGAAGCACCTATTGTCAAAATTACAACTTATCAAAGCCCTTATTTCTGTCTAAAATTATGCTCGGTTAATCATATTTCAACTTTATGGAGTTTTAAATCATCTGTATCTTGTAAGTGTTTCTCAAGACTAAATCTTGTATTTTTTACCGTCTAGTGGTAAGTTATGCGCGAAATTCATGACAGATGCAAATGAAAAAAATCTATCTCACTTGATAACTCAAAATATGATAATAGTATTTCTGTCATATAGATGTTATATAAAAGAAAGGCTACAAAGGATGAATATTTCTCACCAAAAATAACAACGAAAAAGGAGGATAAGAATAAAAAATATATAAATACAAAACTGGAATCTTCCGTCACATGAAATAAATCAGAGTCTGATTCTCTCTCCCAAAAGGAAACTGAAAGGAAATTCTCGAGGTAATCATAAGATGAAAGAGTCGATAAGAGATTCTCTTCTTCTTCTTCTAATCAGAGACGCGAAATCAAATCCTCACTTTATCACATGAGAAAATCTAAATCTGATTCGAATTCCACTCATGGCAGAATCGACGACTTTCCTGCAAGGAGCCTTCCAATAAACTTTGCGGAGACAATGGCCGTGGGGTTATAAATCCAACGGGGAATGACAGTCGCCTTAAAAACCAGTCATTTTGGGTTTTTGATATTGTAAGTCGTTGGGATGAGGAAACACACGCACGAATAATAGCACAAAAGAATTAACACGGGTTGTAAGCAAAAGGGATGACGATGAAATGAGAGAGAGAAAAAAAAAACGAAAAACGAATGCAAGTTTCATTGTGGTAATTTCTGATTATCAATGGGTAATTTCTCTCTCTCTCTCTCTCTCCTCTCTCTCTCTCTCTCAGTCGGCGATAAGGGAAGCAGGCTGGAAAACTTCAAGACAAATTTTGAAGGGGGGAAAAGCGTAATTAATTTAGTCTTTCATGCAAGGGTGGTTGATTTTTATTGTTCACGGAATTCCCTCCTTGGCATCGCCGTTTCTTTAAGGAATAAAGTAGTAGTTTCGTTGCTTAACTTATGCGGCCACAGCTAACGAATCTGCTTTCCGTGAGGTAATAAAAAAAAAAAAAAAGCTAACCTCTTGTTATATCTGACACGAGACCTTATAATATTTGCAAACTGGTATGCCCTATTCTGTGCTCGTCTACAGATAAATCTTCTCCTAATATTTTCCTTTCTCTAAGACTGCTGGTCCACTGGTTCTATCCTGTCCTGCTTAAACTCAAGGTCTCCTTTTTCTCATATTTCATAATTCTCTTCTAATAAGGAACAATTACTGAGTTCCCTCCTTAGCAATGTCTTAAGACAACGATACGAGAAACTCGGTAATTACGAAGATGGGGACTTTCGTAATAGGAAGGTGTAACTAAATGCAGTAATTAAATTCATGGGGTAGGAATGATTATGCATCCGCTCCATAGTTCTGCTCTTTGCCAAAAGCAATGTTGTTTTGTGCCTTTTACACTGAAACATTTACATACACATGCATACATAATGCATAAAAACATTATATATATATATATATATATATATATATATATAGATATATATATATATATATATATAAAACCACAATATTTATGGAAACCAGTTACAAATTTAGATTCCAAATAGTCAAAATCGGTAGTCAATCTACGAGGATGATAAACGATAAAAATGAATTCAAATACCAATTACTTGCGATGCTGAAGCAGCATAATTTCATCTTAATAAGCAAATGGGCGAAGTTATTACGAATAACTTCTCCAGAGAGCATTTTTAGCAGACCATTGTTTCCTATTTTCACTGCGACTCGAACGCGAGCACCTGCAAAAATCAGACCTCCGCGAGACACCTCGTGATGTTCATCTCGAGGCGGCATTTAGAATACTGTCGAATGCAAATGAAACTTCCTTCATGGTTTTTCAAATAGCCTTCTTCACGCGGCGAGCTGGAATTTTCTCCCCAGTATCACTTTTCTTTTTAAGATCTGATTCGGTTCGTGAGTAAAGGGGAAAAAAAAACTCCTGCTTTAGGAATGAAATGTGACGTTGATGTTCTTGGTGCCGTGAGGTTTAACTTCATGCCTCCAAATTGGATGGCTTTTAAGGTGGCGAAATCTCATTACTGCTTGCGAAAATGAAAGACCAGAGGAGGAAGACGGGGCTGGAAGGAGACTTGCAAAAAGAATCTCATCCAAAATCATCCACCTGTGCATCGCATCAGGCCACAAAAACCTGGATTGCAATTTCTAAGTCATTCTCGGCCCCCCTCTCTCGGGGAAATGTTACAGAAATGTTTAAGACAATCGAATAACAACAAAATATCGACCTCCTTGAAAGCAAGCAATAAAATACAAGATCAAACTCTTTAAGACAATGAAATAGAAATAAAAGATCGCCAACTCAGAACGATCAGCTTAAATAGAAAAGATCAAATTCACGAAGTACACCCAAATGAAAAGAAAACCTCAACCTTCTTGAAAACGACCAAGCCAAAATAATAGATCAACTTCTATAAGAACGACTTAGTTGAAATTTTTTAAAAATCATTGTAACTGGAAACGACCAAGTAAAATGAAAAGATCTCTGAGCACGACCGAGCGCAACTTAAAAGATCAACCTCGAACGACGAAATTTCACTGAAAACAAACGAAGTCGTCAAAAGTTCGACCAGAGACAATTGAAGACCAAACTTATGTAACCATACAGAAAAACAGTCTTGGTTTCATTTCTCAAATCAGGTCGCAAAATAACCTGAAGCATTACACACATACGCACAAACACTCATTTTCAGCCTGGATCCCTGGTAGTAAAATCACACGTGAGCGTGTAACATACATATTCAAAGACCTGGCTTCGTACTCCAATCAGGTCGTAAAATAGCTTGAAGCGTCAGCTCGACCGTGGTTTCGAAACCCTTTCAAGCCCCTTTGGAGCAAGTGGTGCAGAAGAAGAGGACATTAGCACTAAATGGGTGGCATTAACCCCTACACTACTTAATGCACCAGACCACCCAAAACATCTTGCTGTGACTACCAGTAACAAGGTACTTGCATCACTGCCTACCTTAATTGGCTTCAGCATGCAGCAAGCCCCTTACCCCAAAACCCAGCCTCTCTCTCTCTCTCTCTCTCTCTCTCTCTCTCTCTCTCTCTCTCTCTCAAACCTACTTTCAGTCTTATTCAGTGGATATAAAAATATTAACTGTTCTTCTAATGTATAAGGAAATATGAAATGTTAATAGCCAAAGGAAGTTGACGCAATATTCTCTCTCTCTCTCTCTCTCTCTCTCTCTCTCTCTCTCTCTCTCTCTCTCTCTCTCTCTCTCTCTCTGGGTCGCAGAATGCATGTCACGTTTTGCCGTATTATAGCTAGCATACAAAGGCTGAATTTAAAGTTAAGCATACTGTCAGTTGCATCTATAAACGCAAGACGACTGCATCATAAGGTATACTGGTACTTAAAAACACCTTAGTTATTTTAGCATTTTACAAACACGAACTGGTTTGCACATGTCCACATGTGAAATCCACTGCCAGGCAATGCAAAAAGTTCTGAATGTACTGAAAAATAATTGAAACACCATACGTCTCCCCATGTAAATTTAACCAGGTATGAGATTTTTACATCAACCGTCAAAGTTTCTGTTGCTAAACAGTCAAGACAGTGACTTCTACAACCCAATAATAACCGTAACAATAATGAAAATCTGGATTGTGATGCGCCACAATGGAAAGAAACTCTTCCAGACGCTTCCATCCTAAGCTGCCATGCGACAGCGACTGTTGGGCTGGCTCTTCCATGCTGATATTTAAATTGAATAAATTCGCTGCACGCTTCTTCCCCCCGCACTGGTGTAACAGGAACCAACGCTCCTCCAGAATGGCTCTTAAACGTCAACCTTTAAGCAAAGTGCAGCATTATACAGTGACATTTCTCTGGCATATTGTTTAGCGAATGCACTCGCACTAAGACGTCTCGGTCATGGGAGGGCTCCAGTTTTACTGATGGTCGAAAGTTAGCCAATTAGTTTCGTATGCTCTGAATGCAAGAAAGTAAGAGAGTCTATATACCACAGTTATTCAGTGGAATTTTTCAGATGCTCTCATGCAGAACAAGAATATTAAAACTAAATTAGTAATTAGGTTCAATTCAGTTATTATAATTAGGAAAGATGATAGTGGAGAATAGACTGTAATAAGAACTCGACGGTTTACAAAGTAGAATATATTATACTTAAACCATTTCTGCCAGAATATTTTTACTCTTGAATATTATTCACTGAGTTAGTAGGTCTTAGCACGTCACGATTCATCTCCAATGGAGAATATTATTATGGAAATTATGCTCCAACATACCAGGAGAACGCGAT
>NC_061092.1:17758717-17786217 GCF_015104395.2 Macrobrachium nipponense
AACTTCCTCTTCCATTTTCTCTTTCTTTTCCCTGATAAGTTATTTGAGGAGCTGTATGATTTGCATACCGGTTCTCTCTGCTTTCGCACTTCCAGAATAGCAGCAACTGAATAAGACGGAGAAGAGAACGAGCTAAATATCTTAATTGAAATCTATAACGTTTCATGACTGTCAAGTATCAGAGCATGGCTGGAATCAGTGTGTCTGAGGATGATTTATTCCTTCTTTAACCTACGGCTGCTCCAGGAGCAAATAGATTGCAAAACTTCAATTCTACGGCAACAATTATTCTTTAATCTATCACAGAACTTTGGAATTTACCGTTTTCCCCCTTTTTTTAAAAAGTCTCTCGATCAAGAGGTGTTGTTGTTATTTTTCAATGGGACAAAGCAATCAACTTCATCGACGCTACTTTTAAAAGGACTGAACTGTATTCGGGCTCCTACAGTTTCAAAGCCTACATTGTGTAAGAGTAGACCATTAAAACTGGCAATGTAATAAAATCTAGATATAAAATGGTGGGGAATTGTGTATATTCAGTATGGTAGTGATATCTGACCAAAAACAGGGTAAAAATCTATCTCAGGCTGGTCTTTTGAATTCGATCGATTATTCGAAATCTCTTATCTCCTTTTATTAGCTTCATTTTTAAATTATTAAAGACTTAAACCACTGTATTCTGAGATTTCCTCGATTCCTTTTATCTAGTGAATTATCGAGCTGAACTATTGCCTCGATGTTTACTCAACTGTTCGACTTCATGCATCGTCAATAAGTTTTATACAAAAAAGTACTGGTGGGAACGAGATAAAAAAAATACACTTGTTGACTGGATGAGAGAGAGAGAGAGAGGAGAGAGAGAGAGAGAGAGAGTGTGTGTGTTTTAAGTGACGCAGTCACCACTTATGAAAAAAATAACGTCTCCAACTTCCGTAATTTCCAAACCGGAACTCGTGGAGAATCGCAGAAATTTGAAAGAGCAGGTTATCCGCACAGGATCCACACATTTACTTATTTCAATTCAGTTACAACATCTATTCTATCTCCAAAGCAACGGTCAACCAACTCAGATCACTATATTCCAAGCCTTGCCGAATCCCGTCGATGATACAGTATATAATCATAATACTGATCTTATTTTCACATGAAAGTAATAATTTCACGGACTTAGCTGCACCAACGAAGGTTTCGTGGTTGATATTACTTCGGTGAGTGAATGTGACGTCTAAAATGACAATGGGACACCTTAAACAGACACATTGGACATCGTGACACATTTTAGTAAGGGTTTAAGCTTCCGGGTGGAAGGCAAAGAACTTTTTCCGACTGAGAATGAGTCATGGCATTTATTTGTATAGCGGTCGGCGGCTACTGCAGGACAGGGCTGAGCCATCTTGTGGAATTAATGCATATAATATATACTAATATGTATATTATATAATATATATAATATATATATATATTATATATATATATTATATATATATATAATATATATATAAAGGTTTTTGCCACAAAGGAAAAAATGAAAAAGCGAGATAGCTGAGTATTTTCGGTCCTGTATATATATATATATATATTATATATTATATATTATATATTATATACTATATATATATAATATATATGTATATATATATATATAATATATATAGTATATATATAGATATTATATATATATATATTACATATATATATAATATATATATATATATATATTAATATATATTTATGTGCGTGTGTGTGTGAGTACAGAGAGAGAGAGAGAGAGATAGAGAGGAGAGAGAGAGAGAGAGAGAGACTTAAGTTAACACCCTCTGGAGTCTCTCTTGGAGCATACAACTGAATGCAAACACATACATACAATGCACACACTCGACCTGACACACATACACACACACACATATATATATAATAAATAATATATATATATATATATATATATATATATATATATATATATATATATATATATATATATATATGTATGTATAGAAGGAAATCAAAGAAGAGCACATCAAACCATTGTAAAACTGGAACTCTATGACCAAAAACATAATATCATCGACATGTCCCACTGACATCTTGCTTAGCATTACCGTCACTACAACGAAACCGAAAAAGCGCCTCAAACTGATTACGAAAGAAACGTTATCGCTCCTTTTAGCCCTCTTTTCAAGTCTGTTCTACAATGCTCTTTCATCCGCGTTGTATACTGGAAATACGCAGTCGCATTTCGTACCTGAATGGGTGGTCCGTTTCGCAATGAATATCTCTCTCCCAAATGAAGACGCCCGTTTCCGGTAATTGTGTCTTTGTAATTTTCTTCCTCATTCACTTTCGTAAGTAAGTTTCTTTTTTTCTTTTTTTTTTTTTACTGTCAGAGGTCACGTTGCGTTAGATGATTTACGACGGAACTTAAAGAGCCTCAGGAAAATAAACATAATTCTTCATTCTGGCATTCATCGCAGGTATAGACTTCTGGAGGAATGAGTTAAAATTCGCTCTATTTCTTTCAACAAGAAACCCAGCTAATTTCTGAAACGACTGCTGCAACTTTAATAAGGTAAACAGCAGGAGCGAACTGAGACGAATGAAAGGTTAAGGAGTAAACTGGATGAGAATGTATAATGGAGAGATTATTTTCAAATGTTTGGGGAACCACTGACAAACGAGTGAACAACTACGACGTTTGCTAAGTTACAAGTTCAAATGTCTTAGGAACATTTGAAGTCTTACAATCATTGGGGAAATATGGATATTTTGCATTTACCTCCAGTTTTACTAGTGTTGCATAATTGTCCCAAAATCTAGTTTTTTAAATTAACACCAATGAGAGAGAGAGAGAGAGAGAGAGAGAGAGAGAGAGAGAGAGAGAGAGAGAGAGAGAGAGTTTCCCCATTGTCAAGATAATCACACATGAAATAACACGGTGTTTTGCGCGATTGCCATATGAAATACAAAAACACCTAATAACATAGATTACACACCGCAGTTTAGCGTATAATACATATAACTCTGTTGCAGCCAAGACTGCGATAAAACACAGAACTACGGCCCGTGATTATGACTATGAATAACTATGACTGACGACGACGACGCGACCTTGCGAATGGTCAAGAACGACCACTAAAATTCCCGACCTCAGGGATTTTCTTTCCACTGCTCCCTTTTCCTTCGTGTATGGTGTGAAGTCCACTACATCCGGAAGCACAACAGTACGTAATTGCTCATTACTTTCAAGGCTGTCGTCGTATACGACCGTCATGCGAGCTTCGGAATGTCCGGAAGAAAAGAAAACAAGATTCCGTGACGAATGCTCACCAGTTCTTGTCTCTGACCAATTATCGTTTTCGTGGGACTGAGATGTGGCTGGAATGTAGTAGTAATTGAGGTATGGATAATTATAAGACCTGTTGACCTGTGCGCGTTAATTATTATTTTCATTTATTTTGGATGCTAGTCCTGGATAGAAATAAGCTTGAATCATTTTTTTTCTGAAACAAAAATGGGATTTTCCATTCCAAAGTAGCCAAGGTCACTAATCTTTTACACAAAAAATAGGTTTTGCTTAAAAACATGTGATAATTTCTAACACTTTAGCTTTCAGGTAAAAAGATGATACCCTATATTATTGCGGCAATGTATGTGTACATACGCAAACAAACACACATATATGTGTGTATGTGTATCCATATAGCGTTATTGAAATCGTGTAACAATAATAATCGAATGAACTTTATTAAACCACGGCATCTGCTGTCAGCTCTTAATTTAATTTTTCTACTAATACTGAAACCCCAAAGGATCTTTATATAAATATATATATATATATATCTATATATATATATATATATATATTATTATGATATATATAATATATATATATACATATATATATATACATATATCTAATATATATTAATATATATTCCTCTAATATCTATATAACTAATTATTATATATATATTATATATATATAGTTATATATATATATATATATATATATATCTATATATATATATATATATATATATATATAATACTGAATACCCACGTTTGAGAGGAAAACAAAAGATTAGCGGCTTCTTCTAACAAAGGTTGGCTCCAGAAGAAACCAAAACAGAATTAGCCGCTTCTCCAGCTGGATAAGCTTTTTAAATTGGCTATCGATACTCCTATTGGCAGTATTACGAGCCGGGGGAATGATATTTCAACGTCGGGTAGCACGCTTATCAAATTTATTGAGCGACGATAAGTGCGCCTTACATGGTCAAGGACCTCTCCTATGATTTACTGAGGGCAAGACAGTGTGTGAGTCATGACATATTAAAATAATAAAAAAAGATACAAAGAAAACAGTGTTAGTGGTAATACTACTGTTCATGGTAGGATCAGCTGGTACATGAACCGGGATTATTTTTTTATTTTTTATTTTTTTATTTTTAAGATTAATTTATGACCAGTAACGAGAAGAACGCTTCTGGCTGTCAAAATGGCAATGGTAAAATCTCCAGATACCTTGTGGCATTGACTTGACCGATGAAAAATAAAAACAAGGCGACTCCAAGTCTAACTACAATACGACCGATAAAAGAGGTCGTATAAGTGCCGTTGGATTGCTTGATTCGCCACGGGTGTGTTAAGAACACGAGGCAGAACCCAAAAATAAAAATCGAAAACAATAATAATAAGAACGGTTCCGAACGACAAGTGAAAGGAATGACAACATGGCAATAAAGAGAGTCGACGATCGTTTATGACTTTATAGACTGAAGACAAAAGCATTTAACAGTGATTGCACATATGAGTTGGTCGAGCTGCCAAGTCACTATATTATTCCGAAAAAAAAGTGACCGTGTTGTGGTACGTACCTTAAAATGGAATCAAATTCCTGTACATTGATTATAAAAATCAAATTACGATTACATCTCTTAAATCAAGAACGTACATAGGTTTGTGATTTAAATCAAAATCGGGATTGTATCCGTCAAAAAATAAGTTTCAATAAACCCAAAATAAGATGGTAAGTGTCATGGAAAAAAAATAATTTGTAATGAAAATAAGTTTTTTTTTCTATGAAAAATACGTTTCTGCAACTGGGTAACTGAAGCAATTACTTTTCCCTTTACTCAAATATAATTCATTGATGATATTATTACATTTTCTATAAAAAAAAACAATGCTATCGCATCCTTCATGCAACGGCAAGAGAGCCTTCTTTGGTATCATTTAGTGGAGGACCCCAGCATGCATCCAAGCCCTAGTTACTGTAATTACTTTCAAAAAGGTCCTCATTTGGATTCCTTCGTCCAAGGAAGCTGACATGCATCCTAGACCATTCTACTGCGACTGCTTTCTTAAGATTATACTTTGAATCCTTTCACTTAAGGATTCCGACATGCCTCTGATCCTGGCTACCGTCACTACTTGCGTGATATCCTTTCTTGATTCCCTTCCCTTCAGGATCCCAGCAAGCATCCAGGTTCTTACTACAGTGACTTCCTTCAGGATAATCTTCCTCGGATCCTTTCGCTTACGGATTCCAGCATGCACGCAAGTCCTTGCTACTGTGGCTGCCTTCAGGAGATCCTCCTATGGATTCTTCAAGTGCTTGAATACATCCGGCAGGATCCGCCCGCTCAGCGAGTTCGTCCAGTCGTAATATTGTCTTCTCAGTCACGACCTTGTGGATTTATGTCCACTTCATGAGCTCCAATTAACTACTGCTTTCTACTGGACCCTACGACCCAACTGACGACTGCTCCCCTACGCCCCTGACGACCTTAATGACCTTCATGGAGAGAGAGAGAGAGAGAGAGAGAGAGAGAGAGAAAGGAAACAGGGTGAGTCTCATTTCGAAAGAGAGTACCATCGTTCATTAAGGAACATTATTAATAAGAGATTAATAGACAGTCTCTCTCTCCCTCCCTCCCTCTCTCTCTCTCTCTCTCTCTCTCTCTCGTGCATTCAAGATATAATAATACACTACAGTCGGAGGCATAATATTTCTTGTTTTAAAAAATTATGAAATATAAAGGAGGGTGAGACAGTATAGGTGTAAATCATGTCCAAATACTAATATACAGTAATATTTCAATATCTAAACACAATTCAGTGCCAAACAAATATTTATAATTAACTTTCAAACATCCATGAAAAATAAACACCACAGCTACTTGAGATTATGGTCAATCATTTATGCCAGAATATTCTGTGTATTCAAGTGCTATTTAGACTTGATGAAACATTGTCAAATATATATACGGGTGTGCGTCCGTTTGTGTGTGCGGGGTGATTATAAAAAATTAATATCATCTTTACCAAATGGAGGGTTTTAACGACATCTAAATGGTAGTACGTGGGTCATAAAATTCCTGAACCACTAACCAAAAAAATCTGGATGGGTTTATCGACCAACTGCGAAACCGCCGGGTGTCACTTCCCAAAAATCTATCTATTGGATGCAACTGATGTTGTCCCTCTGATGGTATATTATAAGGATATGCTTTTCAATGGCACTCACGTTTGAGTTGCGTGAATTGATATTGCATTACCATGCGACGCTTTGCGATTCTAGCTGGTTGTTTACGTTTGTTTACCTATTTTCGTACTACTGTTGACAGAATCAAAGGAAGAACAGATTCTCTCTCTCTCTCTCTCTCTCTCTCACTCCGCTCTCTCCCCTCCCCCCTCGTCTCTCTCTCTCTCTCTCTCTCTCTCTCTCTCTCTCTCTCTCTCTCTCTCTTTAATTTCTATGGACGCGAATGATACAATTGCACACCTAAGTGTCAGTCACTTCAGTATAATTGTCCGTTTGTCATTCTCTTTTCAACTCTCATTCCTTTCTATGTTTCCCTTAGCCTTAAAATTCTATCGGTTACACATCATAAGTTCGATCTGCTCTAATGAGAAAACATATTTCAAATATCACTCATTTCTTCTTCCTTGGAAAAAATGCGAACCATGATTGTGATTTTATTTGCACAAAGAACTGCAAATGCAATCGAACATTAACTCACGAAGCCTACGAGATTTCAGGAATGTATTAATAATTACACATACCTAAGACATTCCGGTTTGGAAAAAGAAATTATTCAAAAATTTTGTTCTTACGATTTCTAATATTCCCCTTCGACTGTTCAAAGAGAAATGTATTTCTTTAGGTTACAAGTCTTCCTAAGGTAACCAGCGGCAGTCTAGAATTTTAGAAGCAATTCCTCGGAGTTTTTTTTTTTAGTTAATTTTTCTATTTACTAAAATTACTAAAAATGATAAAACAAAATGTGTTTTAGGCTAAAATATCTTTCTTTTATTTCACTAATAACCTATGATTAATCATAAAAAAAAAATTCACTCCTTATTATGAAGTATAAAGGCAAATATTGATAAAATACACCTTTCAAGAAAACTGAGCCGCATACGTATAGCACAAACCTCGTATTCAAAGAAAACTCATAAAAATCTCTCGACTAGGAAACATACCAAACCCGCAAATTATACTGATAATGCGTAACTTTCCCTAACTTATGTGCATTTTTTTCTGTGCACGCGCACACAGTTCCGAATGTGCGTCTCTCTCTCTCTCTCTCTCTCTCTCTCTCTCTCTCTCTCTCTCTCTCTCCGTGAATGTGGACGTCGTCGGCGGTTTCGTCGGGAACGCCAGTCTTGCGGTTATTGGTTGCAACAGCCCGACGCCTAAGGTGGGTAATACTTTTTCCTCTCGACTTAACGCCGTACATCATTTTAACACCGACTGCGAATTTCCACAATAATTTCGTGTGACACTGTGTGGAAAGTGTACTAAGTGTCAACTAGTGCTTCTTTTTTATCAAGTTGTTTCTTATTTTCCGTTTTGATTTTGTTTATAACCCATCAAAACTTTCTCCAATATTCGACTTAGGTCATTTTGTCATTAATTTTATATCAGTTTCATCTCTGGCCACCTTTAAACAAGTTCAATATATATTTTATAAAGTTCCTACATTATTATCATTATTATTATTATTATTATTATTATTATTATTATTATTATTATTTATTATTTATTATTATTATTATTATTATTATTATTATTATTATTATTATCATTATTGTATTTCCTCACAATAATACTTGAAACTAGGCCTGGCTAACTTATCCTTCAGAACAAGAGAGCATTTCTAAAACAAATCACTGCAGTCTTTTTGTCATCTCTAAAAATTCTCTTCACGACGTCCCTCTGCCATTTTCTAATGATTCAGAATCCATAGCGTCTCTGTAATGATTCATCCTGAAAATACAACAACCTTGTCATAACACTTGATAGCCATGCACCACTTCCTGGTTGATCAAATACTGTCATTTGCAACAGACAGTATGCGCAACGTCTAGAATACTTTCAGCGTTTGACATACTTCATTCAATAAATGAATATAACACTTGAGCTCTGATATAATAATTTCTTTTAATTTCCCTGAGATAGCTCTGGAACATTCAGTACCTGTTCCCATTCCTGCTATTCCAATTGCTATTCCTAGGAGCATTCACACGTATCACCCACCCTGGTAAGTTCTTACATGCGCTGGTATTTTCATTGCTTACAACTTCCTTCGCTTACTATGCAAAGTTACCATCTCTGGCCCATGCCGACCTAAGACATGAATTATGTAGCAGATGGACAGTCTAAAGCAGTGGACAGTCGCCGAAGTGGAAGATAATAATGGCCGAGCACTGTTCATTCAATATATATATATATATATATATATATATATATATATATATATATATATATATGTGTGTGTGTGTGTGTGTGTGTGTGTGTGTGTGTGTGTGTGTGTGTGTGTGTTTTACACATCAAAATCTGGGTTGCTTCGACGGAGGAAAAACACTATCCAGCATGGTACCATCACTAGGTATTTATGACTTACAAGCAATTCGATAAGATGATTCCGACAGATGCTGTCAAGGGCTTTTCAAATTATCATTCATTCACGTATGCATACAGATCAGCATCTGTGAAGTCTAGGAACAAGTAAGTTCATTCTCTTTAACAGTAACAAAATGTAGACGATGACTGCATATGAAATATTCATCAAACTCTTATACTAGGACACATTAAAGCTTACGCACTTCTGAACGACATACCTGGATTGAACTTGAAAAGCAGGTAAGTTTACGTATATTTTTTCAGAGAAAAACAGACAGGTGGTTGCAAAGCAGTCTGGGTGGTTGCTTACCGCGGAGTTCACGAATGGACGAAATGTTACCCAAGAAGTTTAATGTACTGATTTACATTTTTTTTTAAACTGTCTATAAAGCAGGTACTGAAACTATCGGCTACAAACGTTCACAACTTTGACAATTAGAAGCAAAACCTGTTCTTCTTCATTAAAAATGAAACTTGTCTAAAATATCTAAATATATTTAAAACATCTAAAAATAACGATTATCTTCGAGGCATTTTAACATTTATGCTTCCCCTTTCGTACCTTGATATGAATGCAATGACTGAATAATAATGAAAAACGAAGATCATTGACATGAAAAAAGCAGTCCGGTGGAGATAAGAAGTTAGTACGAGAGACAATCGAGGAGCGACCACCGCTCGCCAAATTCAGATGACGTAACAAGAAGCGAGACGTACGAAGCAGATGTGAATATACATGAGGTGTTCTAATTAATGCTCCCACAGAGAGAGAGAGAGAGAGAGAGAGAGAGAGAGAGAGAGAGAGAGAGAGATCGTGAGTAGCCCTTTCAAGAAAGGCGCTGCTGTTGACGCCATTAATCACATCTCGGGAGATTTTATCTGTGAGGTGAATATTTCACAGAGGAGATTGTACGAATATATTTTTCTCCAGCATGCAAAACAGAAGTTCAAAGGCCACACCCATTCTTCTTCTTCTTCTTCTGCTTCTTCCTTTGCTTCTTCTTCTTCTTCTTCTTCTTCTTCTGACATCTTTGCAAATAAGGTTGCCCAGATAATGACTCACAGGTAGCGTCTTCCGACGATTTCCATGGACGACTGCTAATTACACGAACGGATTAAATAGCGCGATAACCATGATTAAGTTCACAGAAACATTATAAGTACATATCCGGGAAAGATTGTGTATTAATGTAGTCATGAATTTGTCAAAATATAAATATTTATAATACAAAAATGTGTATGAAAGCAGAAACGTATATTTTCTTATAAAATCACATGCTGATACTGTCTGTAAGTATTCATTGAATTACATTTGCATATTTGTAAATAACTACAATTAATACATTCTTGCATGTATACTTACAAAAAATCAATAATATATTACTTAAAAACATTTGCTCACTTCACTTTAAAAAGATCACAAGTTGCTGTGACCCTTCTCAGTGCATTCGTGAATATCGTGTTGCACTCGATATCAATTAATAATGAACGAAAGGAAAAATCTGCTATTAATAAGAAAAAATGTAGCCATCACATTCAAACGATTTACTGAACATAATCTAACAAATACTGTATCTATTACACATATATGTTTAAACGAATACACGTATATACAAAACATAATACACAAACACACACACACAAATATTTATATATATATCATATATCTATATAATATTTTATTAATATATAATTTATATACTATAGTATATATATATATATATATATCTTATATATATAATAGATATATACTCTTGCCATATATATATATATATATATATATATATATATATATAATATATATAATATATATATATATAGTCTTGCCATATTTGCCTCTCCCATTCCTTGTACAATAAAAGCAGATGATGGGCACAAAATCTTAAATCACCAAAATTGATGCAATCTAATGTAACACAGACAACAAAAACATCGCTATAAAAATACGTTCCGAAGGACGGACCAGAACGGCCAAACATGGTAGCCACTTCGTAAATATCCGGCCATGCTACGAGACACGGGCTTCGTGTGCTTATAAAGGAGTGTTTTATACGAGATCCGGTATCAAAGAAACGGACGCACTTAAACCAGAACCAAGTTTAGGAGAATGGAATTTCGGGGGTCCTTGACTTATTTTAACTAACCGAAAATCTGTTTAGTTTTGCCTTCCAGGAACTTGCACTGAGTACAGAAATTTCAATGAAATTACCATTATTATTATTATTTTTTTTTTTTTGTGGGTTTATCAGTCCTCCAATTCGACTGGGTGGTATTTATAGTGTGGGGTTTGTTGTTTATTATTATTATTATTATTATTATTATTATTATTATTATTATTATTATTATTATTATTATTATTATTATTGACAATTAAAAGCCACAATAGTGTTAAAAATATATTTAACAGTATCCGAAAGTCTCTCCTAGTAATTTTTAGCACTGTACAAAAATATATTTTTAACACTACTGTGGCTTTTAATTGTCAATATTATACCCTCGTTACGGAGGTTCCTTAGTTTATTATTATTATTATTATTATTATTATTATTATTATTATTATTATTATTATTATTATTATTATTATGAGATAGTTGTAATTCTTATCGTCATCACAAAACAGTACTATTATTATTATTATTATTATTATTATTATTATTATTATTATTATTATTATTATTATTATTCTTGATGTTGTTGTTATATAAGTACAAAAGCCACAGAAGGATAGAACACGCAAATGCATGCAATAAAATAAAATTCTTAACTGTCATACATATTTAAACGATCTCAAACCAGACGATTCGAACTTCGCATGTCTGATGGAGGGTAGTGGAGGCCGTGGTTAAGGGGTGGGTCGCGCGCACGCGAGCGCGCGTGTGTGTAGGTGGAGGAGGGGGGGTTGAATTGGCGGAAGAACGTTCTTCAACTTCAACTTATCAACTATTTCGTCCGTGAGTTCTTCCTGTTACAGCGAAAAGAAATACAGTAAAATTCGCTACTCTGCAGTATTACCAGACTCCTAAAACCTTATAATTTTACCTAAATGAATATTGCTATTAATAATTGAAATAATAAAGACCTGCATCATATAGTCACAGATTACGAATACTTACAACTTAGGTTTAAGGTAGACCAAGAGACATTCATGATTTATAATGACACAATATACATATATATATATATATTATATATATATATATATATATATATATATATATATATATATATATATATGTATATCATATATATATATATATATATATATATATATATTATATATATATATATATATATATAATATATATATATGTATATAATGATAGCAAAGGCAAAATTATATTTCCATTAGTTACCATATTCCACTAGTCTTCACAACGACCACAGGAATACGTTTATAAGCCCCTCAATTTACGCGGAATAAAATTCCGCAGACCTTCCACACGCGGTCTCCGCTGAAACGACTCTGAAGCACCAGCAAACATAAGACGGTAATGACTCATTATAATGTATGGTGGATATTAAAAAGCCATTTAGCCTTGCCATTAAAACCGTGTCCAACATCGGCACCAGCTGCTTAACACGTCTGCCTCCGCGGGGTAAATGTCGATGGAAAAGCTCTTCGGGACGGACCTTCCTCCTTGATTGATTGCTTTAAGATAATATATGGATTACAAGTAGGCTATTCCTCTGCAGGGGGTGCCACTGGCAGATACGAATGCACGGGGATATCCTTGTTCGCGTGGAGAGGTTTCTACACAACGGTCGGTCAGATTTCTTGTCTATCACGTCAAGACTGTTGCACAGATTGAAACGAAATGATAATGAAAGCATTGTGGTGTGCAAAAAGGAACAAATCCTATTATCATTTAGAGACGAAATGTGTATCTATAATCTATTCTTGTTCTGTCCTGATTACTATGGTCTAATGATTTATAAAGTGCACGTTTCGACTCTTTTTCTCTTATAATAAAGAAATAATATATCTAATATATATATATATATATATCTATATAGATATATATATTATAGAGAGAGAGAGAGAGAGAGAGAGAGAGAGAGAGAGAGAGAGAGAGAGAGAGAGAGATAATATATATATAATCTATCTATATATATATTTGTATATATATATATATATATATATATATATTATATATATATCTATATATATAATATATAATGCAGTCAAGACCGAAGGAGTAAAATCATATGAACGACTTTAATGAAAACAGATAAAGGGGTCCTAATTATCGTAACTCACTAAAAGCTTATAATAGGTTATTTCTGAAGTCAGGTAATGAATATTTGTGTCTTTTTTTTACGAGAATAAAACTTTCAATATGCCAAAAATGAGATTGCAAGACTGCGCGCATAACACAAACACACGCACTTATATCCGTATCCTTTTCTTTGCGTTTAGGTTATACAAACATCTTTAAGACTCGAACATACACACACACACACACACACAAACCTTTACATCTTTCTTTACGTCTGGTTTATAAAACGAAGTCTTTCGCAAACCTAATCCCTTTCTCTCTTCCTTTATATTCGCTGTGAATTTCCAAGCTACCCAAGAAGGCAAATACACTGATAAGAAACCCTCCTGGCACCAGACAGACTAAGACCGATACGGGAAAAGAGGTTAAACATATACCGTTCATTTGTCATCCAGTCCAAACAGCAGCCTCTAACAATACTTAATTGTTTGGTCTGAGAATCTGCCTTTAAAACGACTCCAGAGATTACTTATCGCATCTTTGTTTTCGGAAAGCGAACCTCAGTCATTTACAAGGGTGTCTGGTTCTGTAAAAAAAAAAAAAAAAAAAAAAAAAAAAAAAAAAAAAAAAAAAAAAAAATACGTTCCCATTCCTTCTTACGTGCGTTTTTTTTCTTTTGCCTGAAACTTACTGATAATACTCCACTTTCGTAAATTGCAAACGTTAGATAGATGCTCTCGTCTTTACCTTTGCTCTTCGATGTCCTTATCTGCTGGGACGCCAGTATGACATAAACCAGTCAATCAATCACAAACCACGGGATGTCCCTCAAACTCACGCGCACTTTCTCTTCTCCATGCAGGGCCCTGAACTCTTTCAAACCCCCTCTACATTGCCATCTACTAAAGGAACATATTCATTCTAGACACTCAGCTTCTACGGGCAAGGAGAGAGAGAGAAAAACAAAAAAAGATCTCAGGAGGAGAAGGGGGAGAGGTCTCAAAGGGCACTGATGGGAACACCGCGTTACGCTGTATAGATTTAGTGCACAACCATTATCAGAAAGGTCAGACTTCTTACCAATCACATCGGACACTCAAGAGGTGCAGTGCGAGGAGGAGGGGGAGGAGTAGGAGGAGGTACGTGCAACGAATGTATCCTTCCAGCTGGCTGTTGGTTGCTTAGGATACATAAGGCGAGATCTTATCTCCTCATCTGAGCAGTCTGGGCCGAGATTGAAACGGCTGGTCCGGTACAGAGTTCTTCCACGATTAGAGCGGAATGTGTTCCAAGGAATCAGTTTTGTTTATAAATTGCCCTTTAGAAAGTTTTGAGGTCAGCTAACCAGCGCAGCGTGATGTGAAGGTCACTTTTATTTGAATATCCATCGCATAATTCCTTCGTGTAACTACCGGGGAATGCAAATACAAGCCAGCCTAATTAAAGACCTGTTTCTAACACTTATAATTTTTAATCCGTTGACGATATATTGATAATGGGAGAACAGACGCGCATCAGCAATGTAAACTGGTACCTTCGCGGCGCGCATGAACTCATTTATATTCGAAAGTCAGGCCAAAAGAAAAAAATGAAAAAATCTTTCCTTCCAGCTACGTAGCCAAATATTTTGATTGCATTTGCCTTTGTTGTCTATCTGATTAAATCTGTGAGCCACACTTTCGACTCAAACTGCCAATTAAAGATTCCGATGATCGGTCACCGCCAAGCACGGACACCCGAGATGATGTATCGCTCTCCCTGACCTGCACCAGGTGTCAGTCAATTAAGGTGTATAAATCGAGAGAAATGAGGGGGCGCCCTTTGACGCCAAATGACAGGTCAGATTCACGGCCTAACTCATTCAGCTCATCAACTTTATCATTTTTTATCAGCATCTCGACACTAAAGTCTGTGTATCTATTTATTTAATCTATATTTTATTATTATTATTATTATTATTTTATTATTATTATTATTATTATTATTATTATTATTATTATTATTATTATTATTATTATTATTTTGAGCTGACAGTAAATATCTGCAGCCGATAATGTGGTGACGTATGGTGGGTGCGGGAATGGGCCTCCTCCATTCACGATTCGCCTCCATGACATTTGCTGTGGATATTTAACGTCAACTTCCTACACAACAGAGTAATTTTTAAACCTAAAGTTCAACCATTCCAGAGACGTTTTTTGGATGCGAGACTCGAAATCTGCATCACGTGTATTACAAGAAAAATAATTCGATATCAACTTAAGAAAAAAAAAAAAAAAAAAACAGAATTAGTATACGATTCATTAGATGCTGCTCTGTCTTGTGAATTATTCGGATCGTCAAGAACTCCTTATCAGGTTCTCATCTGACCACTTAACAGCATTCCTGAAACTCGTGGGTCCTTGTAATTCTCAAGTGTCTCCTTGCAAAGATCTTTACTTTTTATTCTTTTTAAATAATAAAATTCCAGGCATTCATAGCTCATTGTCAATAAAAAATATCCACGGTTTCGTCGTTGTAGATACAATCATCCCCCAAGAATCTTCTCACCCCTTTTCCCGGAGTTGAAGAAGACAACATTATTTCATGAAATGTTTGTCAAAGTTTCAGCGTCGTCCTCGCTTTTTTATCTTTAAATACATGTTCACAAAAACATACGCATGTACACACACACATACACACACACACACACACACACAGACGCACAAAGATCACAACGCTTTTGTTGCCCTTCCATGAAATGAACTCAACCGAAGGAAAGCTTTCGGCAAGTACAATTTAATGTTACAGAATCGAAAACGTAATCAGAAATCCTTCGGCCGTTCTTTTTAGAGTTAAATGGATTGGCGGATAATCGTGGATTAAGGGCAATGGCGTCTCTCGCGAGATAAGCGACGGGTCACAATACCTTGTTGATTAGGGAAGGGCGGATGTTTCCCTTGTGGTCCCCAGGTAAAGGGAACTAATAAGCCTTCATCGCACCTGATGGGAACCTCTCCTACGACCAGCAGACTGATTACCCCCTGCAGTCTCATGCATTACTTTCACTCCCTCTAAACCTCCAAATTTGGAGGCAGAGGTCTGCAGCTTTGAGCTCATTCCTCCCGCCCCATCAACACCCTCCACACCCACCTCCGCCATACCCCGTCCGCCATCTTCGAATTCTCGGGCCAAGATAAGCCGCTACTTCTTGATGACAGCCAATCACAGAGCATAAAAGTCCCTTTGGCTTGTCAGCGAGTTTATAAGCCGCGATAAAACTCTGACCTACACCGAACGTAAACTCTTCTCCATGAGCCGTCTCTGTGGATGTTGAGTTTCAACCTTTTTCTTTCTTCCAGTCGTCTCTTTCCCTTTTACGTAGTTCATCCAGGTATTTTTTCCATTACTGCAGCCAAACCACGTCTTTCATTTGCTACGGGTAAGGTAGTATTTTCTAGTAATTATAGCAGACTTAGAGAACTGAACGGATTCTTTGCATCTATTTCCCTATTTTAACTGCCTGCCTAAGTAGCGTCCTCGTCATTGGAGCCTGGAGTTAAAAGTCGGGTAAGCGAGTTTTGCTTGCAGTTTCATGTCTCTAAACGGCATTTTCAGTGGAGCGAATGGCTAAATTAACATTTCTTCCAGCTTGTAAAAGCTGGAGTCTCATCGTACTTTACTATCATCTCACTTAGCTACGATTTAACTTCACCGTAATCTTCAGCGGTACCATTTTTTTTTTTTTTTTTTATCTCCCTCTCTTTCTCCTTCACCTCAGATGAGAAATGGCGAAGAAAAGATACATAAAAAGAATGACGACGGGCACGATAAGTACCAAGAAGGAGCACAAGAAGCTCATATCGTGGCAGCCTCTGATAAGTATCTTGATGGGGATATCGGTGCTCAGATTTGGTTGCAAATGTCCCTTTTGCACATTCGTGTATCAGATTTAGTCTTGTCTATGAATAAATAAACTCAGATAATAACTTGATATGTCAGCCGATGTTCAGGGGTGGTGTCTTGAACGTGATAAGCGTATAATATACGATGTGTGGCTAAACATGGACTATTTATCTTTGCAAAAAACATAAATTCTAATTATTCATACGCAGTACTACAATACAAGCTCACGGTTCTGTTATCCAACAGCAAAAAAAAACTTCATTTAAGCACGCTGAGAGAGAGAGAGAGAGAGAGAGAGAGAGAGAGAGAGAGAGAGAGAGAGAGAGAGAGAAGAATTTACACCTCACCATATACAGTCCAGGCAGGCCACCAGATTTCTACTCGGCTGCTAACACACTCGTATATTAAAGTTCACGCCATGATTTGCATAAAATAAAAAGACAATGGACATTAACAACAGCACACACAACCTAAAGATCTTGTAGCATAAAGCCCGAGACAATGACGAGACCCAGACCTCTTGTACCCAACAAGACAGATATGACACAAACACAGTACAGCATAAAGCGGGGAAAGGTGTTTGGATGAGAGGTGATCTTTTAAACTAACACATACCCTTTCCGAATTCGCCGTCTTGGTCCCTCTGCCTTTAAAAGGGAATACCGTGTCTCTGACACCAACGGTGATAGGGTAACTTTCCTCAACGGTTTTTACTCGATTTGGTGATCTACATACATTTTCATCGCAGAGAGAGAGAGAGAGAGAGAGAGAGAGAGAGAGAGAGAGAGAGAGAGAGAGAGAGAGTTTGTTTGTATGGTGTTTTTACGTTGCATGAAACCAGTGGTTATTCAGCAACGGGACCAACAGCTTTACGTGACTTCCGAACCACGTCGAGAGTGAACTTCTGTCACCAGAAATACACGTCTCTAACTCCTCAGTGGAATGACCGAGAATCGAACTCGAGGCCACCGAGGTGGCAGGCCAATACCATACCAATCACGCCACTGAGGCGCTCTGGGAGAGAGAGAGAGAGAGAGAGAGAGAGAGAGAGAGAGAGAGAGAGTATGTGTGTGTGTGTTTGCGTTTTGAGGTCTTGCAATCAAATTCACATGAACTAGTAATTTGATGTCTGTGTCCAGAACACTTGATGTTTGGAAAGCTCCCGAATTCTCATGTGAATTGCAACAATCAACAGGTTATTGTAATCAGTAGCATCAGTCTTATATGTGCAAAAAGACTCTTTAACAAAAGAAACCAATAAGACCAGAATAAACGATCACTACCTGTGAACAGAAAAACGAAACTGAAATATTCAGGATAGAGAAAATGAAAGGCCATAAAGTGACGAGTATTAAAAAAATAAAAAGTAATAGTTTTTTGTACAGCGTATAATTCTCTACGAGCCCGGTGGTGGCCTGTCCTATAGCGTTGCCAGACGCATGATCATGGCTAATGTTTAATCTTAAATAAAATCAAAACTAATGAGGCTAGAGGGGCGTAATGTGGTATGTTTGATGATTGGAGGGTGGATGATCAACATACCAACTTGCAGCCCTCTAGTCTCTGTAGCTTTTAAGACCTGAGGGCGGATAGAAAAAGTGCGGACGGACAGACGAAGCCGTCTCAGTAGTTTTCTTTTGCAGAAAACTGAGAAGGAACCGACATTTTGCTCACATTTTCCACGAACAGGAAACCCTCTTTTTTTGGGGTTTCTGTTTCTATCAAAGACCGGCATTTTGAATGTTATCGTCTTGCGCAATAATACAGAATTGGCTCAAAGACGAAAGCAAGACGCAAATCAGAACAGAGCGAGGCCTTTTCTCAAACCGCCTGGGGCGCGAATGACTTCACACGTTCGACCCCGTCAGAGGTATCGGCCATCCGTATCTCTCTCTTCAGTAAGTAAGAATTCGGACTCGTTAGTTTGCCTTTTGGCTTGGACGGGGCTTCTCTATATTTTCTCAAAGACCTCGATGCTATCGCCGCTATTTCGTGCACCGTCAGTACGGAGAGTTGCTCAACGGCCGTGCGCACTACAACAACATCTGGGTTACTCCGTTCCTCTTTTAAGGGCCATTTACAATTCGAATCTCTGCGAGGCGTCCCTAACACGTATTGTAGCCGTTGGAAATCATCGCTGGAAAGATATTACTCCCTCATGATGAAAAATGACCTCTAAAAATACCACCTCGTAATGTGTGAGTAGAAGTTAGATCACAATCACTCCAAGAACAAAAATCGCATGAAATTTTAACTATTAGTATTTTCTGGTAATAGATGTTGTGGCGCCAGTTTTAGTAAACATAAATCCATCTATATTTTCAGTAGTGCGAAAGTCATACTTAAGAATCTTTTAAACTAAAACAGGTCCCATAAAGTAATAAATCGTCAGCAGTACCAGGAATCTACAGTAGCCATCTTTTGTGTACGTAAATGTCTTGGCTACAATTATGGAAGGAAGGGCCTTTTGTTTCGTCTACCGTAGTGTTCGAAGGTTGCAGAGAGAGAGAGAGAGAGAGAGAGAGAGAGAGAGAGAGAGAGAGAGAGAGTCATTATGATGATACGAGGAAATAACTCACACCACGCGCTATTGTCTTTGACTCAGAGGATGTAAAAGGACTTATTTTATCATTTGTTGCAATTTTATTTTACAAATAGAATAATGGTCTAGATTGCGTCATCGTAAATAAACATCTATACTAAACAATGTCTTTGTGTGACTTTATCACGTAAACCTAAGCCAGAGAAATTGAAGCAAGAAATTTTCACATTATTAACCCCATTGAAGCAACCATAACTTTCACAAAATACAGGCAATAGAAATAAAGACCTATTCGTTAAATTTTAATCTCAAACACGGGTAATAAGCGCCAATGACAAATAAAAGTTTTTATTGCGTCGAATGATTGACTAATTTCTTAATTTACGAAATCTGGCGTTGCAGAGTTGAAGACGGAATATATACTCCTTTTCGACTAATAATGATATTAATAAAGAGGAAAATTGTAAAAACAAAATTAAAACAATACATTTGAATCCGGAGAGCGCAATACGAGAGCAAGACCAAGTTTATCCCTATATGGACATGAATGGTAGGTTTCCGTTGGACTATGGGTTCCCTGGTGCGTAATTGTGGGTTACTATTGTTTTTTCCCTAATATATAGGTTGTATTGTCTCAGTTCCCTTGTGTTCGGAGCCCTGCCAAATAGACCAAATAAGGATCGGGTCTGGAGACCCGGGCTTTCTATTCATTGCAAGAGACGTTCCGTCCAAGCCCCAGCACCGGTCCTTTCCGGCAAAACGTTGCAGACCAGACCTTTGCGCAAGGACGCTCCAGAAAAGGTTTGCGTTGCTGACTCCTGTAAGCGAAAAACATATCTCGCTGTTCAGACTTTGCTATGGGGTAAGAGTATGTACTGTAAACGAATACTTAAAGTGTGCTGCACTTTTCATGGGGAGAGAGGTTTTCACTGACAAAGTACTTCGAAAGTAAAAGCAAACTTGAAAAGGGAAGATTCTAAAGAAAGGGTTTGCAAAGAAAGGAGCTTGCAACGAACTCATTATATTCTGCGGAAAGGGACTACAATTAGCTGTGACCGAAATGAGATATTTCAAACTCGAGTCTTCAAGTAATGAGGGTTAAACTTTGCCCTATCAGCCTTCCGACCACAAAACAATGCGGGAGCTCGTTATCAGACTTCTGAGAGGGGTATAAACGAAATTCCGCGAGAACAATACACCTATTATAATTTGATATCAGATTCCCGTTCGGAAAGAAATCACAGATAACCAGAGATGATGTTCTGCTCAAGAGAATAACGTCTTAATGAATGCTGACGTGCTACACAAAAAACCTCACCTGAACAATGAGTAATACAGCATCGCGCGTCACCTTATCTTAATTGCAAACGAATAAAACTAGGGTTTGCTAATCAATGGAACGAAATTTAATAGCCAATAATGTGAAGAGAACTATCATTATGTGATACGCGTCAACAAGATCTGACGATACACGTCAAACAGGAGCATAGTTCCGTCTCTTTCAAATACTGAAAAATCTGGGACCTAAAGTTGATATGGGTTGGGAATAATTTTTAATAAAGGTCAAGTATCTTAACCTACGACATTTTCTCCAAAAGTTCATGAATATTATTACTGTCAGTTAATTAAGTCTGGTTAAACTCGGAAATTTCTTACAATGGCGCCCAAGGAAAATTCTGCAAGACAGTCGAACCTCAGACCGTATAAACCAATTTACATATACATGCCCATTGGCACTGAATTACACCCCAAAACCAGTGCCTTCTCAAGACCTAGAATTTCTCGTTCTTAGCGGTCGTGTTTATGTAAATTCCAAATGCAGGTCCAACAAAATTATTGAGCATGCAACCACAGCAAGCACATGAAAACACATTCTGCAGTGTAAACTGCGCTCGTCTTACCACAATTCTTTGTCAAGGTTTATCAAAAGCCATAGAGAGAGCTCATCTGTGGCCTGTACAGAATGTTATCAGTCCTATTGTTGGTACTGAGATCTGAGCTAGTTCTCAAAAGTTGTCAATATATATTTCATTATAATATGGCCGACATAATAATTGTGGATTCTATTTAATGGGGCAGTCGTTATATTGAAATCTTGCCTAAGTACTCGGAATGGGGAAAAACTCGATCAAGTCCAGCCTTCGAACTGATACCCCTAAATATTTTGATTCCTTAGTAAAATCATCCTTAAACGACTGCTTGCATGACCCCTTTAACTTTTATGACCCAATATTCAAGGCCCGATCGTTATCGGCATTTCGATACGGTGGGACTCCTCCAAGCATAAATTTATGGCTGTTCGTTTTCTTCTGCTTCTTCATCCTTTTCTTATTCTCTCCTTTCAAAAGTGCTTCAAGACATTTTCAAGATTCTTAAATATTTCTTGGACCAGTTTTCGGTTCATAAAGTTTGCTAAGTCAACTTGATACTGGTTATATTTCTCGAACTCATTTCAAGATTCCTAATATTTGCTGGGTCAGTTTTCATTAAGTAATATTTCTTACTTCAGCTTAATATAGATAATATTTTTCCAACTCAGGAATCATAATTCTGGGGTCAGTTTTTGTTTTGTAATATTTCTTCAGTCGCTTAAATTTGGAAGTGCTTCTAAAGTCCTTTCAAGATCTAGTAACATTTCCGAGTCCATAAGTGTTCAATAATATTTTTCTTTTATTATGTAGAAGAAAAAATAAAAGAGTACTGCATCTTATTTCATTTAGAAATAAGAACCTACTTTCGTTATGTTTGCAAGGTTCTTGACATTCTTGTCATTTTTGTCTTCCTCTGCTAGGAAGCAATTTTGCTATTGTAAATTTCTATAATTTATTTAGTTGTTTCTGAATTGTCTAAAATTTTATCGATAGTTTCAAAATCTATTTAATATATATTTTATTTTACGTACATTAACAGTTTCTACTCCAATCTTTTCCATGCACTACATAAAGCCTTTCTATCGTTCGCAAACTCTCTTCACCGCCGCCTTCTATCCAGACACGACTTAAAAAGAAGAAGAAGAAGAAGGAGAAAAAAAGGTGATCCCTAAAAAGGGTGCCTATGGAAAGGAGAGTTCCAATCCCAGCGGCCGACTTCTCCACCCATTCTAGGTCCGCTCAAAGCACCTGCTCAACGAATAAGTTTATGGGGTACGCAAGGCTACAAAAGGGGAACATACAATATGCAAATGAAAATCATACGGAGAGTCTATAGCATTCTCGTCGAGCGATACACCCGTCCGGGGGGAGACGAATGAAGCCGCTTGCATTATTAGCATGACAAAGAATGGAGTAACGAGAATTAACATGCGGGTACCTAGAATGGCATGATGAAATACAAGTAAACCGAGGCTTGTGCCAGTTGAGAGAGAGAGAGAGAGAGAGAGAGAGAGAGAGAGAGAGAGAGAAGCGGCTTTCATAACTCCGTCATACTGAATTTCAAGTACTGTGAAAGTATCAAATAGCCTGCCCTTGTAAAGCTGGCCTTTCGATCTGATTAAACAACAAGTTGTTTGCATCGATTTTCCTTTTCTTTTAATTGAAGGTCAATCCTTACCGGAAAAATTCTCGAAAACCAGAGAACTACGGAAATAAACCATTGCAAACTTCAATGATATGAAATACTAGATTGATAAATAATTTTAAAAATTAAATGGGGTTAACTTGCTCTTTGATCACAGCTAAAATCCTACTTTCGCGTAGTGAAATAATCACGTTTTCTCTTGATACAAGAGTGACTTGAATAATGACTATTCTGTAATGAAATCCATTCAAGAAAGTTAAATTGATTTAGTTCTCGGGATTTTTGAGATTTCTTGTCTGAATATCGTTCATCAAAAACCTAAGAAGTAAGATACTCAAGATAAAAAAAAATAAGACGATGGTCACTGAAATATTCATCCTTTAACGACCGAATGGAGGATGAACCTCTGAGCAGAAAACTTCCAGAACAATCCTCCATCCTTTCACCTTTCTCAGAGGTGCTCTTTCATTTACGTCACAATAACTTTCCCCTCCTGCAATCCCACTGGAAAAGGAGGCTGAGCAAATAACTGCGATACAGGATACCCGTAACCATCTATTGTGGAATTAACTTTATGTCCCTTTCTTTCCGATTGCCATTCGTCTTCATCAGTTTCCTGAGGACCCTCTCTCCCTTTCTCTCCCTTTTACTCGCTCTCTCTTTCAGACTCCCTCTCGCACTCTTATCTTATCCTCCATTTCTAATTCCCCTGCGTTAGAGGATGCCAGAATCAAGCCGAATGAAGTGCCAACGAAGACTGAGTTGCGCTCATCAATAACTGGTCGTTAAGTCCTTTAAAGGCTGGCAAGGCGTGATGCATGCATCCCTTGGTACCCCGACTGCCAAGCCATTCATCAGCTCTCGCACTCTCGTGGACGATCTTGACTGAGCGATTGTTGGTTCAGAGAGAGAGAGAGAGAGAGAGAGAGAGAGAGAGAGAGAGAGAGAGAGATACAACAGCCGTGTTAACATTTTTTTTACCTTTCGTTTTTGTGTGTTCTTGTTTATTATGAGACATTCGGGGACGAGGCTGATTAGCATATTATGCGAAGAATATCTTGTGGTCACTATTCCTTGTCATTGTGGGAAGTTACGCGTTGCTTCCACCGACAGTATTAGGTTCTTGGTGGCTCTTAATGGTTCTCCTCTCGCTAAATCCCTCTCGTTACCACCGTAGGAGGGCTAAGGATGAGCCTCCTGATTTCTGAAGATCGGGTGGGTCCCCGCATTTGCATTGCTCTTTGGTAAAAAAGACACTTGAACCGTGTCAGGTGCCTTTAGCTCAACTCTCAAAAGTCACCAGGAATTTTTACTCGTGTTGGTGGAGGCACAAGAAGCCGGCCAATTTAAGAAAAAAAAAAGTATAAAGTGAAAAGCTGTCGATACAGGGTAAGATTCAGTGAAAGCAAAACCACTTGAGCAATCTTTAATCTCAGAGGAATAAAAAAATATAAAGCAGTCAAGATAACCATAAATCAACAGCCTTAAAAGTTTCAGCCCTGTATAAGAGGGAGTTCTTGTCGTTCAGCCGTTAACAGTAAAGAAGAGAGTCGGAAAACAGATAAATTTGGATTTAAAGATGATTGAGACAGCGCTCTTAAAGGAACACAATTAGTGGCGAGCATAAGCTCATTCGCCATGGGGGAAAAAAACCTCAAAGTAGAAGGTAATGAGGGTAGAAGGGTCAATAAGGGCACCTGTACCTTAACCCATTACACGAATTAATTAGCTGAAACAGCTGCTCTGTACATTAGTTTTAAACACAAGTTATTGAGAAAGTCAATATAGAAAACATGTTTCTTGGTAATGACTTCAGCGACGGCTGGTGTTCTTGAATTAGCTGTATACGTTTCAACATTCATATGCTCATTTCAACTCTGTAATTCTGACATGTTGCAAGGCTGAATTTCATCGTTTCAAGGCTGGTTTTCCTCAAAGTCATGGTAATCAAAACCGTTTTCAATAATGACAAAGAAGAAAATTCATCTTCTGTCTCAAAAGCACACACAAAAATCAGAAATAATCCTCAACTTTGATATGGGATTATGAACTCCACGGTTGACAATGGCATGATCAGTCTACTATTAAGTATTAGCTGCAAGAGCAGCGCCAACCACCCAAGGAGCTACAAAGAATTTTATGTTTTGGAAATTAAACAGAGAGTTCTTTACACAGCTTTTCTTTTTCGTTCCGCCCACCTGTCGAACTGAAAATTTGCTATTTTGAGTTCTAATGAGCTCCGCCCACCCTCTGCTGCGTTAATAAATCTATTCTTGCCATTTGTGTAAGTCTGTGACTGGAGTGGAATATTACACTAAGAGCATCTAGGGCGAGACACCATCCTCCATTCTCTCACCACTTTCCAAAACCCATAGGTCGCTGCATTACCTGAAGGATTTCACATGACTTCCCTTATGCATTTCACCTCTTGACCACCATGGTCGAGCTTAAAGGACTTCAAACGGAGCCATAAAGGAGACCTGGGCCCCGGTGCGTGCCATGCATGGGCTTCTGGTCGGTATAGATACTTACGGCTTTGAATACCATACATGTTAACATTGCTGAAAGGGCAGCCCTCTTAGCCAATTTGGCTACGGTTAACCTAGCGCTGTCAGACGGCTTGTTACTTGCAAACAGGGTGTGCTATAGACATTTTAATGGTGATTGGCTGAAGGAAAGAAAAGGGAGGAAGATGGATGGGAGAAGTTTGACGTGGGATACGTCAGATGTTATAAGGAAAGACAAAACAACGCCAATAAAGAAATTACCATTTAAAATCACCGACAAGTATATTGCTATCGTAATTGCTCGGGAGTCAATGTTCATGAATAACATACAGAACTGACCAGTAACTGATGATAAATAAAAAAAAAAAATTTAAATCATTGAAAAAACGAAACGAAAACGGGAAGGGTGAGTGAACGGTTTGAAAGCGCAAGGAGAAGTTAAAACGAACCCACAGAAACGTTAAAATTTTCCCCTCTTCTACAACATGCAAACAAATGATTTCATAAGAAGGCCAAAACTACTGCAATGTAAATTGCGAGTGTTTCTCCTAAGGTCCAATCATGAACAAACAATCTAGAAACGTGTAATAAAATAGGTGGACCTGATGGAAGTCTGAATAAGGCATCCGATGGGGATAACGACGATATAGGTAAGCATATGCGTGTGTGGTCTCTCTCTCTCTCTCTCTCTCTCTCCAGGATGATGGTACAAAGCAGCGGGGAACGGGGATAAGAGTAATGAGTGAGAGATCTCCTCGAGATGGTCAACATCCCCCAAACAGCATGACAAGATCGAGGTCCTCCCCAAGGGAAAGCGAATAAAGGCAGGTTCAAATAAATTAGTCTAGCACGAATGAGATTCGTTCCGGGTGTCCGGCTGCTAGACAAGTGTTTGGTTTGTCAAAATATGAAAATTATAAGCAGTTTCTTGATCTTGGAAGCTGTTTTCGAATTCGGTTGCCTCGTGATTCGGTGAAAACAGATTATTCCGATTTCAATTTCGATACCGGAATTTATGTTATTTTCAAATGCTGATTTGATTATTAAATACGTAACTAATCAAATAATGAAACAGCCGTTAACAGAAAAATGTTTTGAGACTTATAATATATATATATATATATATATATATATATATATATATATATACTATAAAATCACGAAAGTAAGCACGTGATTTTGTTTACCAGCAAAAGCCACAGGGAAAATTTAAAAAAAGAAAAGACAGAGTGCCAAGTACTTTCGTGTATTTAACACATCTTCGGGGCACAAAGATGTGAAAAATACACGAAAGTACTTGGCACTCTGTCTTTTCTTTTTTAGAATTTTCCCTGTGGCTTTTGCTGATATATATATATATATATATATATATATATATATATATATATATATATATATATATATATATATATATTAGACACAATAAAAGTTAACAAACTTCTCACAAAAACGACAAAATTAGTACTGAAATAAGAATTTACGCGGAGTCAAAAAAAGAAAAAAAAAAAAAAAAAAAGAGAGGAAAAACAAATGGAGAATCCGAAGGAGGCGAATCCTCGAAAGACGGGCAAGATCTCGGACGAGGCACTGAAGTGCCTTTGGGACATACGACGAGGAGAGAAGGGGCCTCGCCGCTTCACGATATGCTGCGTCGCGGGAGGTCGCAGTATGATGCTAAGATTACGTCACTCGGGTTCACCTGCAGAACCCATCACGCTGCATTATGGCGCACGTTACCCGCAACTTGAAAAATGAAGGCGATCCTATCGCGGCAGCGGTCGGGGCATCTTGAAAGGTCTAAAAAGAGAGACTTTTGCCTTTGCTTGAGAAACTTTCTTCTGACCCATTTCAGACCTCTGCGTGCGTCCTGCTTGCGTGAAGAGAGAGAGAGAGAGAGAGAGAGAGAGAGAGAGAGAGAGAGAGAG